>NC_050497.2:11210757-11290404 GCF_012460135.2 Molothrus ater | reverse complement strand
TTAGGTGACTTTTAAATCCATCCAGGATGGGATTCCACCACTGCCCTGGGCACCTTTGCCTGAAGATCCACCCTTTCTGTGAAGACCATTTTTCCTATGATCTAACCCAGTCTGCCCTGGAAGGCTCTGCAAGCCCACCTGCCAGCCTGGTGCGATGTGCAGGGGCTCTCGCCCGTGCCCAGGGCTGCCCTGCTTGGGCATGGCTGTAGCCAGCAGCTTGGCCCCACGCTCAGCCCAGCACGGCTGCTGTGCACTCAGGAGCTTCCTGCTCTGAGCAGGGCCAGCCTGGGGACACACGAGATGAAAAGGGTCTACAAACACTAGAACGCTTTGCTCATTGTCAATCCCGAACCATAATTCTTCACTTCGGAGTTTCTAATAAAAATCCAACTGCAAAGTGCTTGCAATTGGTGTAAAAATCTGTAAATCACAAAAGAAAGAGAAAAGAATGAGGCTAGGTTTCTGAGGAGTCATGAGTAATGGATTGTCAACCTCAGTTCAGACCAGTGCTAAAAATCTTTTTAACTAATGCATTAACTCTTTCACTGCTCCTGCAGATAAAAGCATTGGGTCACAAGATGTTACAATTTCAACATCCTGTTCCAATTCATCCAGAAATATTGTAGGTGCTTGTAGGACCCCTTCTGCAGAGTGAGATTTTACATTCAGAGTTGCTGAGAACATTAATTAATTAATTGTTAGAGTATTGCAGAAGACACAGGGAACTCACGTGCCTATGTAAAAAAGTCTGCCAAAAGACATCAAATAAAGAAGACACGATAAAGGGAAAGGAATTACTGGTAATTTCTCATAACAACACTCACAGCCTGCAAAACGCAGTTCTTGCACAGAGGCTAAAAAAATAAACATCTTGGCCACAATTCAATGCTTTTTGCTCAAACAGTGCTGTCACAGGACTCCTCGAACTCCTGCAGTACTCTCCAAGTTGTCTTTCCATGTGCTACTGAGATAAACACCCACAAGTGAGGGAATTCCAGTACCCAAGTCGTGCCCACCACCCCACAGCCTGCTGGACCAAGCCGCAGACAGGGCTGGGCCACAGCCAGGGCAGAGCTCACCCCGAGAGCTGTGTGTGGACAGAGAGCGCCTCATGAACGCCCCAAGAGTGCTCCTCTGCTGCTCACCCAAAACCTCGTGGGGCTTTGATGGGAGTTTGAGTTGCACGTCTGTCCCTAGCGCTATTATTTCATCATTTGTAGCTCTGAAGAGCACTGGTGCTGCCAGACAGGTGCAGAGGCAGCTGCCCAGTCTGTCACCAAGGGCCAGACCGCGGTGGCAGGGTAACTTCACACCTCCCACCTGCACCCTCCAGCATCGCAGCCCTGGTGCGACACACAGGGTTCAGAGAGGGAACAGAATCACCCCGTCCCTGCCACTGCACACACGGGCACCCCAGCACGGGCTGGGCCGTACCGGGCCGGTGACACCGCCCATTGCACACACGGGCACCCCAGCACGGGCCGGTACCGGGCCTGGAGACACCGCCCATTGCACACACGGGCACCCCAGCACGGGCCGGTACCGGGCCGGTGACACCGCCCATTGCACACACGGGCACCCCAGCACGGGCTGGGCCGGTACCGGCCCGGTGACACTGCCCATTGCACACACGGGCACCCCAGCACGGGCCGGTACCGGGCCGGTGACACCGCCCATTGCACACACGGGCTGGGCCGGTACCGGGCCGGTGACACTGCCCATTGCACACACGGGCACCCCAGCACGGGTCGGTACCGGGCCGGTGACACTGCCCATTGCACACACGGGCACCCCAGCACGGGCCGGTACCGGGCCGCTGACACCGCCCATTGCACACACGGGCACCCCAGCACGGGCCGGTACCGGGCCGGTGGCACCGCCCATTGCACACACGGGCACCCCAGCACGGGTCGGTACCGGGCCGGTGACACTGCCCATTGCACACACGGGCACCCCAGCACGGCCGGTACCGGGCCGGTGACACTGCCCATTGCACACACGGGCTGGGCCGGTACCGGCCGGTGACACCCGCCCATTGCACACACGGGCACCCCAGCACGGGCCGGTACCGGGCCGGTGACACTGCCCATTGCACACACGGCACCCCAGCACGGCCGGTACCGGGCCGGTGACACTGCCCATTGCACACACGGGCACCCAGCACGGGCCGGTACCGGCCGGTGACACTGCCCACTGCACACACGGGCACCCAGCACGGGCTGGGCCGGTACCGGGCCGGTGACACCGCCCATTGCACACACGGGCTGGGCGGTACCGGCCGCTGGCACCGCCCATTGCACACACGGGCACCCCAGCACGGCCGGTACGGGGACTCTCCCGAGCAGCGCGGCCGCGCCCCGGGCTCCGCACGGCGCCCCCGCCCGCCCCCCGCGGCCACGCCGGGACACGGCAGGGAAGGGACGGGCAGGGAGCGGCACGGCACGGCAGGACTGGCACGGCACGGCACGGAATGGCAGGGCACGGCAGGGCATGGCGGGGCACGGCACGGGATGGCACGGAAGGGACTGGCACGGCACGGCACGGATGGCAGGGCACGGCAGGGGCTGGCACGGCACGGCAGGGCACGGCAGGGCACGGCAGGGCACGGGATGGCAGGGCACGGCAGGGGCTGGCACGGCACGGCACGGGATGGCAGGGCACGCAGGGCATGGCGGGCACGGCAGGGCATGGCACGGAAGGGACTGGCACGGCACGGCACAGATGGCAGGGCACGGCAGGGACTGGCACGGAAGGGACGGCACGGCATGGCACGGCACGGCACGGGATGGCACGGCACGGCAGGGCACGGCAGGGTACGGCAGGGCATGGCACGGAAGGGACTGGCACGGCACGGCACCCCGCCCCCGGGGGAAGGGCCGGCGCACTGCAGCCTGACCAGGCAGAACATGCCCTTCAGCATCACTCGCAACCAGGTAATGAAGAGAGCGATCAATGGGCAACAGAGGTGTTGACGATGACGACGATGATTAGATGCATGGGTACCGCTTTAAAGATCAGTAAGAGGAAACACCTTGATGCAGCGGTTTGTGAGTGTAGAGCCTGCAGTGAGAATTCCTACAGCTCGTGCAGAAGTGACAATGTTATACCTGCAGCATCACTGCCATCCTACTGAAGTTGTGCTGCTTATCTCTAGGTGCAGATACAGAAGTGTTCTGAGCCATCATTTCCTACAAATCCATCTGTTAGGAAGCACCAAGCACTGAGGTCTGGCCAGGACTGGCTGGTCCAGTATCTCATGATGGCCAAGGCCACCCCACTGTTTGTAGAAGTTTATCAGAGGTGATATTTCACATTGGAAGCCAACAGCTAACACAGGACTCCCAGAGACATCAGACATGCATACCCAAACTGATTCAATATTCCAAAATAAACTCTGCAAGTGTCAGGAGCTGCCGGTGCAGAGTCTGACCCACCCTGGATTTTCCTCTCCCAGTGATGCATTGGCCATTCTGATTTGTTGTGATGTTCATTAGTACCTGGGGAATTCATTACTAAACACACACGGGTCACCTCCACTGCAGCTACTGGAGGAAACAGGCACTTCTGTACACAGCCACACATTTTACAGCTGCAATGACATCAGTAAGAGGCATATTTGGATCAGACTTAAAACTGAAAAGTCCAGGCAAGCTCAGATGCTGCAGTTGTGAGGAACTTCCACAAATACCTTTGGCAGAGCTGGATATTAAAACCTGTGAGCTTGTTTGGTCAGAGTCAAGTCATAAAGCACAATGTTCAATCACATTGGAATGCGAGGCCGCAGCGAGGCGGCAAAGCCTCGGTGCTGCCGTGCCCCTTCCAGCAGCTGCCGCACACAAACCTTCCGCAGAAACTCTGAAGAAAAAGTAAATTCTGATGCAGAGAAAACACAAAACAATATTGCAAAGGGCAGCAATGGCTAAAAACTAATCATCATGACACTTCAGCCTGTATGACTGAAGAACAAGGGACCTGTTGCTGAGAGGCAAAGGGCAGCTGGGCTAAATTAGCCAAGCAAGTTTGAGTCTGGATAGTGTCATTAGGAGAAAAGCAGAACTATGCCATAAACTCTAATGAATGCATTAATGGATGGCTTGTGCCTCTCAAAAGGGGAAAAAACGGTTTAAATAAAGTTATTAACACAGCCCACCTGTGTTTGGCTCTTGGACTATGTTGCTTAAATAGGCCATTAACTCTTGGAGTAACTAATCTTGAAAGTGAATATGGCCTTTCTGAAGTAGACATTTAACTACATTCATATAATTCAATTAGATGGAGCATTCTCAGTCCAAAGCAGTGCTCCTGCTTTCATCTCTAATAATGGTAAAGAGCAAACTTCATTAATATGGTGCTAAAAAAAAGAATGGCAACCAAAAATAAATTCCTGGGACTAACCCTAAAATACAACATGTAATTTCAGTAATATGAGTTAGCATTATTATAACACAGAATTTTAATGTTGCATTTAATTCTAAAATCAGTATTGCAAGAATGATCTGAATTTTAGGGCCCTGCCTTTAAACCCACAGAGGAAAATAATTGCTTTAAAAAAAATGTTACTGATCTAAAGTTTCTTTATAGAGCACCAGAGCTCACATCAGTTCATAGACAATGCCTTCTGCTTGGGTTTTGGGAGGGGATGAGAAAGAAAAAACCCAAATTGCAGCCTGTATAAGTTCATCCAGTTAATAAATAGTTAAAGCAAATTCATTAGGAAACAGGAATTTTATAGATTTAGTTAAAGGTTTCTTCCTATTTATGTCACTGAGAAAATGATAAAATTCCTTTTATCACTCTACAACTTGTTAATGTTTTACCCCAGGACCACTTCATCTGTAATAAACATCTTAACAAAATATGCATCCCTAGGGAGGAACCGTTAATTTCCTTAAGGCCTCACACATGTAATAGGGTTTTATTGCATGCAGGTGCTTTGTGAAATTGCATCGACTTGTAATAAACGTCCAGTAAAGAGCAGGTAGCACCTAAAAGGGGGAAGTGTTTGTGCACCTGTCCGAGGAGAGGCTGAGCACACCCCAATCCTCCACGGGCACCGTCCGAGCTCCCAGCCGGGCCGCGCAGCACAGAAAGGCAAACGCTCGTGTGCCAGTGGGTCTGACCAGCGTGGCCCAGGAACGGGGGTCAATTCCAGATATGTATTCAAACAGACTCGTGGCTGCTTTGGCTAAAGCTGCAGCGTAAATTGCAATGAATGAACAGCAGGAGAAAGGACAGGGAACGGAGCATGGCACCTCCTTTTCCTCAGTAGGGAGATATCTGGGTAAGACCTTTCATGGAATTAATATGTGTTATTAATGTATGCTATTAATCTGTTTAGAATTAAGTAAAAACAAAGTTTAATTTAATTCTTACCAGTAATAACATACCTTAGATTTTTCAATGAGGATAGCTTTGAAAATTATTTTTTAAAGCCATCTGAACAGAGCTGTATCTGTGGTTTCCCAAGGATGCTGATTGCAGAGGACTATTCTTCTCATCACAGTAATTACCACGAGTGAAGCCTCCACATCCAGCAGCAGCATGGTGTGTGCTGCAGCTGTTTGTTGTTCAAGCTGCTGCTTTTGCCAGTTCCCTGTGCCCACTCAGGGGCTGGGAGTTCATGTTCTGTGTCACTATTCGTGGTGATACAACAGAGCTTTTTCTTGAGGAATTTCTGAGTTTAGTTTCAAAATCCAGAACTTACACAAGTTCTTCAGTAAAATCTCTTTGTATTTCCTTCACTCTCCCACATCCTCTTTTTTTTTTTTTCCCCTTTCTAAATGTGGCTTTTCAGTAAAGGGTTATCAGGGCAAAACTGCAGCCAGAAGCCAAATAAGCAGCTCTGGATACCTCAAGCAGCTCAGGTTAGAAATGTCCAGGACGAGATTGGTCTGAAACCCCTCAGTGTCTCTTCTGCAGGCATCAGGAGCAGCTGCCAAGGGCAGCACCACATCCCCTCCATGAGCCCCTGGTTGAAACACCAGGTAAACTGTTTCAAAAGCTCCTGTGACATTTTAAAGTTAAGTTAAAATTTTTACCCAAGTGCATAGGAGACCTCTTGATCTTTAACAGGCCTATCACTAAAACACCCAAGATGCTTTTTCATTTCAAATTTGGGCATTTAAAAAAAACCCTGTAATTTTATGCAAAACTAAGAACTTAAATGTCGTGCCCAGCCCAGACTGAAGGAAATGCACCAAGTCCAGAGCATCACCTGAAATATTTATTAATGGCTGTTGGAATCTGAGATGTATTTTAGTGCATGTTTAGCTAAAAAAACCCCACCTTTTCCCCAACACTTTTCTGAGCTGTGTACATAATGTAAAAAACTCAGCCGTGATGTTATTGAAGTCAAGAATTATAACAAACTAAATACTGAAATGAATACTGACTTCTGGAGTGCTTGGGAGGTGAGTAATATTCTTATTACTGAGGAAAAAGCTGTTCCTATCAAAGTGTGTGAAGGACAGAAATTTAGAATCCTATGTGGATAAATAATAAATTCTAGGAGGAAAAATTCACAAAACACCAATTTGAGAGTAAAGACTGAAATGGTGAATTCTAAAGAAAAACTCTCCGAATTTTAAAAGCAGACGGAAAAAACCACAATAAGTAACCTCGCACCTGAGCTAAGATGGCATAGAAATGAACAGCGGCGCAGAAGTCAGGAAAGCATTTGAGGGCATCAGGAAAGCATTTGAGGGCATCAGTCACCGTGAGGCTCCGGGCTGAGGGACGGCGCAGCCCCCGCGGCTCGCCGGGAACCAACCGGGGCTGGGGGCGCCGGGAACCAACCCGGGCTGGGGGCGCCGGGGACCAACCCGGGCTGGGGGCGCCGGGGACCAACCCGGGCTGGGGGCGCCGGGAACCCCCCGGGCTGGGGGCGCTGGGAACCAACCCGGGCTGGGGGCGCCGGGGACCAACCGGGGCTGGGGGCGCCGGGGACCAACCGGGGCTGGGGGCGCCGGGGACCAACCGGGGCTGGGGGCGCCGGGGACCAACCGGGGCTGGGGGCGCCGGGAACCAACCGGGGCTGGGGGCGCCGGGAACCAACCGGGGCTGGGGGCGCCGGGGACCAACCGGGGCTGGGGGCGCCGGGATCCCCCCCGGGCTGGGGGCGCTGGGGAACCAACCGGGGCTGGGGGCGCCGGGAACCAACCGGGGCTGGGGGCGCCGGGATCCCCCCGGGAGCTGTGCCCGGGAAGCGCAGGGCGCTGCTCCCACCCTGCCCGGTCCCCGCTGTGCAGCTCCCCCGGGCCGAGCGGGGCTCCGGAGCCCGGCGGGGGCGGCTCGGGGGCGGCTCATCCCCGGCCATGGGGGTCGGGAGCGGCGCCGGGGCTGCGCGGATCCCGCCGGCCCAGCCCGTGCGGGGCAGGGCGCAGAAAAGCCCCAGGGCTGCAGCCACGATCGGAGCGTGCTCGCTCTGGGCACGGGTGGCGAGAGCCTGGCACGGACGGGGCCCTGTCCCGCTCGGGCACGGGTGGAGCGCACGGGACAGCAGAGCCACCGCCCTCCTCTTCCTCACGGGCTGCGAGGCCCTGCTCTGCCCGAGAGCGGCGCAGGGCAGGGGGATTCCATAAAGGGCAAACAGCTTCTCTTGTCAGCATGAGAGCAACCTTCCCCCAAACAGCCACGGGGCGTTCGTAGGTGCTGCTGCGTCCCAGGCAGAGCTCTGTGCGGGCAGGCGCATCCTTCACTCGTTATCACAACACTCACTGTCCTCCTGTGAGCACTGAACCACAGCCTCGCCATTGCAAACATTCCCGCAGAAAAGCTTGATGCAGTGTATGTTGATTTTTCAGAGGAAAGAAACAAACGCAAACCAAGACAAACACTTGGCCCCTCTGTGCTGAGGGAAATACAGACAGGAGTCAGAGAGGCAAATGTAATTAGGAAACATATGAGAAGATTCAAAAAAGTTCAAAAGAATATGAGAAATGAAATGCATAAAAAGTAAATAAAACACATTGTTTAAAAATGTTTCATATTAGACTTCCCCTATAAACATTTTACTTTTTATTTTATAGATTTCATGCTATTCTAATCAACTTTATTTTTGTAACTTCGCAACTGAAACTGCAAAACTTACAGCCTGTTTTCACATTTCTGGGGTGTCCTGTCAGTCTTTTATATCTCTCTAGATGGGGGAAAAATAAAGCCAATGAAGTGTGCCAAGAAATTCTAATTTCAAAACTTTTATAGAAAATTCTGCTGAAGAAACTCAGGCACCACATCATGGAAAGACCATAAAGGTTTGGTGAAAACAGTTCCAACTCCCAGACAAATCAAAGCCTAAACAGTTTACTGTTGCTTACCAAGAGTTTGTAAACTTGTAAAGGATATTAATGAAGGTGTAAACTCTTACTGCGGAAAACCAAATCTTTGCTGTAGAGGACTGGGGTATTAAAATCAAGCAAACACAACACCTCATCTATCCTAAACCACACCAGAACCTCAGAACTGAAGTAGTCATGTAATCTGAAAAACAATTTTGAGATGCAAGGCTTTGCTGGCCCCAGTCATCTGGAGGAAGGTCCCATCTCATCTTTACAATCAAAGAGTTAACTCTGATGTCCCAGCACACAAATAAGTAAATGTGGGATAATTAGGAAACAAATTCTGCAAACATCTTGAAAGGGGCTGGAGACCTTTGATCTTTATAGAAAAGAAAACATTACAATACAGTCCAGCTTTTGGGGTCTGCACACATTTTATACCAAGGCAGAGGATGGTATCTTTCTTAAAAATCAAGTAACACCTAATTCCATCATACCCTAATTATCTTAACTGATTTCATATGTCTAAAGGTATTTCACCAAAAGATTAGAGTAGAAAGAGGGACTGACAAAATAATTAAATATGCAATTTGCCAAGCTTGGACAATATGGCTTTGAAATCACCTTTTCAGGAAGTTTTACAGCTTGTTCATTGACATATATATTGCAGCCTTCAGATTCTTATTTAAGCTCTTTTGATTACTTTAATGGATTAATACCCGAGTACCATCCATGTAAAGTGTAATACTCATGCCTGTTTCTAATTTGTCCAAAGCTGCACTACTTTCCTTTTGGTGCTATGCTATGAAAAAATACTCTGTCTTGATTTTTTTTTTAATAATAACTTTTTTTTCCCCAAAATAGTTCTGTAAACACAGAAATAACCCTGTAGCTAGTATCTTTTTTGGCTACATGAAGTGCTTTCATGTTTTCTAAGTTTTGGTGACTCAACAAACAAACCTGCACCCCACCAGCAACACCTTAGGCTGGGCTTTACCAGAAGAGTGCACAATGACTGCTTTAACCCTTTCCAACTTTGTTTGGTGAAAACATTTGTACTGAATTCATGCCTGGATGCCTGAATTCACCTTTCCCCACTGCGCTGTTGTGGGGCACACAAGCAGGGGGCTCCCAGCAGAGGTGTCTGGCCCCAGCCCCAGCTCCCTCCTCGCACCCTGGAGCTGCAGCAGCCCTGGGACAGCCCTGGGACAGCCCTGAGGACAGCCCTGAGGACAGCCACGGCCTCACCACGCTCCCAGGGCTGCTGTCCAGCCCCATGTGGAAGGGCATTTCTCTACTTGCAGCAACAACAACCTTCCTACTCGTCTCTCCTGCTCTTGCCTCTTCAATGATGCAGAGTTTGCAGGAAAGATTTCCACCTAAAACCTATGACCTGCTCATAGAATCCATTCAAAGAAGCACCAGAAGCGAAAGCAGGGCTGCTTGCTTTCCCAGACCCAAGCTCAGGGCAGGGGCGAGCGATGCCTCCTGTGGGTGAGCCTCCGACCTCGGGGCCAAGGAGCTCCCTGGCACTCGGGGCTTTCTGTGACCAAACCCTCCCTGAGAACACCTCCTGTTCCAGCTCTCACTGCAGCCCGTGGCAGCACGTCTCATGGAACCCATTGTACCCATGGCAGCACGTCTCATGTAACCCATTGTACCCATGGCAGCACATCTCATGTGACTCACTGTGCCCATACCAGCCCATCTCATGTAACCCATTGTACCCATGGCAGCACATCTCATGTAACTCACTGTGCCCATACCAGCCCATCTCATGTAACCCATTGCACCCATGGCAGCACATCTCATGTAACTCACTGTGCCCATACCAGCCCATCTCATGTAACCCATCGTACCCATGGCAGCACATCTCATGTAACCCATTGTACCCATGGCAGCACGTCTCATGTAACTCACTGTGCCCATACCAGCCCATCTCATGTAGCTCACTGTGCCCATGGCAGCACATCTCATGTGACTCACTGTGCCCATACCAGCCCATCTCATGTAACCCATTGTACCCATGGCAGCACATCTCATGTGACTCACTGTGCCCATGGCAGCACATCTCATGTAACTCACTGTGCCCATGGCAGCCCATCTCATGTAACCCATTGTACCCATGGCAGCACATCTCATGTAACCCATTGTACCCATGGCAGCACATCTCATGTAACCCATTGTACCCATGGCAGCACATCTCATGTAACCCATAGTGCCCATGGCAGCACATCTCATGTGACTCACTGTGCCCATGGCAGCACATCTCATGTGACTCATTGTGCCAGCCCATCTCATGTAGCTCACTGTGCCCATGGCAGCACATCTCATGTGACAGTGACAGGCTGGGGGAAACCACCACCCACCCCTGGCTCACCCCACAAACAGCTGAGCTACACACAGGCTCACTGAGCTCTGCCACTGCAGAGCCAGGGGCAGCTCTGTCACCCAACTGAAACACAGGGGGAACATTTTATAAAATAAAGGTAAAATACACAGCTGAAGGGGAAATTTTTGGCCACAGACACCAGAGTGTTGCTGCTCAAACACAGCTCGGGCCCAGGCCCCACAGACAATGGCACAGCAGAGAACGGGCAGCCAGCTCCTCACCCATGAGGCAGCAGAGCCCAGCTCACCCAGCTCACCCATGGAGATTCTTGCTCTGCCCTGTGCAGAGCAACCACTCAAAACGCCTCAGAAAATGAACTTTCTCCTCCCAACAGTTTTGACAACCCCTCCTGGGCTGCTCAGCCCTGCCACGGACACGGTCAGTGCTGGTACAGCCACGGCCAGTTCAAACTGCACTGGCCCAGCTTCTGCTTCCACAGCCTGGGGCACCCCTCCAGCTCAGGGCAGGTTTTGTGAAAACAAAAGCAAATACAAGCTTTGAATATTTAAATAGAAAAGAAACTCAAGTTTAGAACTGCACAAAACTGAATACTAGAGAGGGGAAGGTCTCAGCCATTCTTTGGAAACACATTCCTTAATGAAGAACAGTTTTTCTCAAAATTTAACAAAACAATCTAACCCAAACCAGCATGGCCTTTGCCTCTGCCTGAAGAATTCCAGTCTAATTATAAACTTCCTCTGAAAGATGAAAAAAATATAGCTGATACTCACAGTTTGGGAGAAGAGGCAGGCAGCAGCTCAGACGTGCTGATGGACCCCAAATCTGAGGGAAATTATGAAAAACCGTTACTGCACAGGTGTCTTCTTTCTCACCAGGTGGGACCTGATCATGCAGCCTTGCACATAACGAGCTGCACCTGGTCACGCTGGCTCCAGTGCAACTCCCAGACACGCTGGGTGTCAGTGCCCCTCATCCTCCTCCACAGCAGACCCAGTTCTAGACTGCTGTCTGAGCCAGTGGGAGTTGTTTCCCAGTGACTCTTTTCAAGTTTATTATTTCTCTGCTCCATGATACCATTTGCAGTCAGCAGAAATGACCCAGGATTGTGAAAGGGCCCTCGCAAACCACAAACCTGTGAGCGGTGCTGGTCAGAAAGGCTGTGGGTTCCCTGGGTCCTTGAGCAGGGTGTGCAGAAGTGCTGGTGGCCCTCGGGATGGGCTTGGCTGCCCTGGGATGCTGCTCTCCCAGTGGGGGAAGCAGTGGGTGCCAGAGCATCAGTGGGTGCTGACTCGGTGTCTCCCCTTCCAGGGCACAGCCCTGCCCTCACTGGCCACGGCAGGGCCACAGCAGGGCAAGAATAGTCCTGCTCTGATGCTGAGATGTAGTTCAGGGCCTTTTTGTCTATTAGTGCTCAGAAAGTTTTGCCAAGTGACACACATTAGGGTGAAAAATATTGGTAATGTTGGAAATGTTCCCTGGAAGCCAGAGTTCAGCAGACTCCTTTAAAAATAACTAATTGAACCACAACAGAGAGACACCAAACTGACCCAATCCTTCCACTCTGTAAAACTATGCACACGCACCATATTTCAGGGTCAATTTATCACAACATGGCCCTTCCTCACTGGTGCATAGCAAAAGGGAGAGCATGGACATATTTATAGCAGGCACTGCTTATCAGACGGTGTAAATATGTCCATGCTGGAATAAATCATGGCATGGGTGTGAGCTCAGTGATCCATGGTGAGGAGGAAGTGTTGCTGAGCACCTGGGAATGCCCCAGGCATGGGGTAGGCTGCCCACAACCACACAAGGCCATCCCCAGGAGGGACAGCAGGACATGGGACAGGGGCCTCAGCTTTGTGTTCCCCTTCCCACTTGCACCAAGGAGCAGATGGAGAGAATTACAGGGGCTTCTCTGTATTCTCCCTCTCTGATCATCCCCTGGCAGCTGTTTACCTGTTGCCCCTTTGGATATAATGAAACTCCCCAAGACAAGGGTCCTTCAGCTTGTTCTTGGACCTATCTCAGGTGAGTGATGGTGGTGGCAAGGCGCCATTAGGGCAAGTCATGCTCCTCTGCTCCTGTAGAAATAATAGATGTTATCTCTCAAACTTTTAGCTGTTACCAATTTACTCTAATATCAATATCACTGGTGTCCAAATTCTAAACATCCCTGCAGGTGGAAAACCCCAGGTAGACTTCCAGACAGCATGGGGTTAGGAGAAAAGTCAACAAAGTGGGTTCCCCATGAGCCACTGCTGCTAGAACAGAATCCAGAGGGTCTGCAGTACAGGGACAGGCTCAGAGTGAGGGAGAGGTGGAGGGAGGTGTCTAATTCAGGATATTTCTGGCTCACTTGTGCAACTGGTGTCTCCGGCAGCCTTGAGAAACTGGGATTTAAGATCTGCAAAACCACAAATACAAATATGTTGATAGGAAAATCAGTTTAACTTTCAAACAGCAAAACCTAATAATTCACGGATCATCAGGAGCAGAGCTGTGGGTAATGATGCACAGAATGTTCACAGAAGAATTGCAGAAGGTGCCCGGAAAAGGCCAGCTAAGGAGACTAAGGCAGCAAAATGCCAGCTAACCCCACCAAGACAGAGCGGCTGTGTTCCTGTGGGATCATTTAAGATAATGCCCACTCCTGTTCATGGGCAGTTAGGGCCTTCTAAGAATAAACTGATTAAAGAACATTTTGCAACCTATAAACTTGGTGCAGTTTAAATGAAGTCTTTTAACCTTGGAGGTCTTATTTTCCTTATTAAGAAGTAGGGAAAGCCCTTGCATTCCCCAGTTTGATCAGCTCATTAACAGACTGACAATATCTCGGGAGCTGCTGATGCTCAATGCTTTAATAATAACATCTGCTGACTTCCTCAGGGCCCGTTTCAGAAGAAATTAGGTACAGGTTTGCATGCCAAAGCAAGCAGGGATGTCATGAATCTGCATCCAGCTGGGAGAAGCAGACAGGCTGCGGAATCGCTGCTGCCAGCGCCACTGCCCAGCCAACCCCGGCTGCAGGAGGCAGGGTCTGCCTGCACCACCAGCCCCTGCCCAAAGAGCACAGCCCTGGCTGCAGGAGGCAGAGTCTGCCTGCACCACCAGCCCCTGCCCAAAGAGCACAGCCAGAGCTGCCTGCACCACCAGCCCCTGCCCAAAGAGCACAGCCCCGGCTGCCTGCACCACCAGCCCCTGCCCAAAGAGCACAGCCAGAGCTGCCTGCACCACCAGCCCCTGCCCAAAGAGCACAGCCCCGGCTGCAGGAGGCAGGGTCTGCCTGCACCACCAGCCCCTGCCCAAAGAGCACAGCCCTGGCTGCCTGCACCAGCCCCTGCCCAAAGAGCACAGCCCCAGCTCCTGTGCCCCAGCACCCCCCGACCATTGCCTGCACAGGACCAAGGCAGCCGTGCCACCAAAGGGGCTGGTAACTGCTGTAGGATTTTTTTAATCTAGTTTCCTACGAAAACAAGGTTCCTGTGATCCCTGTGTGCTTGTCTGTCTGCCTGTCCTGCCCAATAACTTTGAACTCTTTTCTTTACTGATTTAAACCAGATTTCACTGAGAGGTAGAAGTCTCAAGGATAATTAAGTTCCTAAAAGGTTCATATGAGTAGGAATTTGGACAGAAAAAGGAATTTAGAGTTAGAACAGGGAAAATGCTTGCATTAAGGGCTTTTGAGTCCATTGACTGGCTTCTGCCACCCATGACAGGTCATTGCTGGGGACTGTGGGAACAGGGTTATGTGCTGGTGGGAAAAGCAGGAAGCCTTTGTGTAATTCAGAGAAGTCAGTCACAGGAAGCCACCTCTGTGGCCTCCGGAGCTGGTGAAACTGATCCTCACATATCCCCAGGTTGGCACTCCTTGGGTTCTGCCAGCCCTTGGCCCAGCCCCTGGACACGAGAGCTTTCCCCTGACCAGTGGGGAACTCGTTTGTCACTGCAGAATAGTCACCAGCACCATCTCTGGCACAGGGCTACCCTGGTCACTCCTGCTCTCCCTCTCTCCCCACTCTGCTCACCCATGCTCACCAGTGAGCAGACTTACTTGCTTGGCATAGGTGTGAAAACTCCCCCGAGAGAAGAGCACGGCCCTCTCCTATCTCTGCCAACAAGTAGTTGAGAAACAACCAGCTTACTAATTTTTTCAGTGATAAAACTGCCATTGCTTTCCCTCCCCAGGAGAGTACCTGCCCTGCTCTGCAGCACCCGGAGTTCTGGGCTTCAGGTGAGGACATCTGCTACTTGATTTCAGGTTTCTTCACTCAGAGGAACCTCCAAGGATCTGCTTTGATCCTGCTGGACAATGGACATTAAATTTGGGCCTCAAAATCTGTAACTGGAGTGAACCTTTTCAAGCAACACTCAGTGGAGCAGATGGCAGTGACCCCCATTCCCGTTACTGGCCCTCAGAGAGATGCCTGGGGATGCTTGGGCTGTGCTGGCTGGAGCAGAGGAGCTCTCCTTCTCCCCACAGGTACAGCTCAGGAGGCTGCAGCACAGTGCACTCTCCAACACATGAGCTGCTGGGAAGATTGTGAAACAAATCCTGGCAGAGCAGCTGGATGAATACTCAGTTTAATTTAAGACTGAACACTCACAAGTCCAACTACAAAGTGGTCTCACTTGGGGCATTCTTGTAGCTTTTGCTTTAATCGAGTAAAATTCTAGAGGTCAAATTTCACCTTCAGTAGAAGGATGTCTCAAGGTTTCCAGCATTTCTAGTGGAAAAACCCCAGAGCAGAGCCCATTTGCTCTGAGAATCACATGATGGTTCATCAGGGCTTTTTCTCCTCAACGTGTTGCCCATTTTATTAACTTCTGCTTTGCTTTAAAAAGAGGCATCTACCATTTTGCTTCCCTAAAGAAGCTCATGTTATAATTCAAGTGTCAGGACAGATTAAGTTAAATGTGCTGTGTGATTCCCAAAGGAAAACAAACTTCCAAACATCCTCTGTTTGCCTTGTTCCATGTCATGGATTGCATTAGAGCCGAACATGTAATTCTGTCGCCTAATGTGTTAAAGTTGGCAGGAATTTTACTCTCTGTGCAAGGTGAGAAATTACTGAGCTAACAAAACATTTCGTTTCCCCCTCCTTGCGTTCCTTCTTTATGAGATTCTGAATGTGACATTTTCACAAAAAATCCCTACACTTATTTGTGAAAAATGTATATTAAACCCAAAACACATCAAATGGAAAGAAATCACAGATGGTTTTATTCACAAGCAGCAGAATTAATGGCCTTCCCTACTCTTTATAAATATTGGAAGCAGATGAGTTCATTACTATTTCACTCTAATAAAGAAAACCTGCTTGATTTTGACAAGACATCTACTTATCTAGTGTTTTCTACTGAATAATAAATCTATTTTCTTTGAAAAATAAAAGTTATCAATAAACAAAAAACTGCCTGGAAAATTTGCCAATCAAAAAAAACCCCAAACATCTTCATTTCTGATAGTGCTGAAATGGAATTTGAGGGATTTTGAAAATGTCACTAATTTTCAGACTAGAAAGTTTTGAAATGTTTACTTTGTGGTTGTCTTAAATTTTTACATCTTTCAACAAAGCAAGCAGAAAAGTGAAAACATCTGAAAAGGCTTTTGAAAAGAAAAGAGTCAGCACAAGCTGGATGAAGCTGTGGGCTCCTTTATCTTCCAGAAATCCGCACACATGGAGCAGAGTTTATGAGGGTTTTTTTAACCCGGCATTCAAACACTTCCCAGTTCACAATCCTGGCTCCATCATGTTTGCCAGAGCTTCAAAGTGCTGTTGGCAGCTTTTCCTGCGCTGGGATAAAACATCTTACCCAGGGGAAGCAAAAGCTGAGTCATTTTTAACCCCAAACAACATTCACTGATGTGGTCATCTTGTTAGTCATGGAAATCCCGTGTTAGCTCTGTTTGTGCTTCTTTCAACACTTATTAACCAAGGAGCGAGGAGGTTTTATTTTAAACTGCAGAAGATGTTTATCCTCCCTAGGGCTATGACAATCAGTTACATGGCTTATCCATCATTCCAGAGAAAGGAAAGGATTTTGAGAAACTCCCCAGGCAAGTTAATTTTTAAAGCTGTAGGAGGGAGAGGAGAAAAGAAAACAAAACACCACCAAAGCCACCGGCTCACAAAGCCCAAAAGAACCCTCTGATGACACAGGGACTGTGCCAGCCGCCCCCAGCCCCTGCTGCTCCCCTCGGGCACTCGATTTCCCTGGGGCAGGAATGGCCACAGGACACCTCTCCAGAGAGAAACCACGGCTCCCACGTCTCAAAGCACTCAGCAGAGCAGAATTAGAAATTTTCCTCAGAAACCAAACTCGGTGAGTGATGGATGTAAGCCAGCTCCAGTCCCAGTGCTGGGGGTGAGGGCTCCCAGGCACGGTGTGTGCCACAGCACTGAGCCCACACCCAGTGCAGCAGGTGAAGAGATGCTGGCAGCCCCAGCAGCACAGCCCTGGGAGCCATGGGCTGGCATGGGACGGGCCCACTCTGGTTTATGTCCTCCCCACACCCCTCCTCCCCAGCCAGGACATTCAATCAGGTGCCACTGACAGCTCCCACGGCAGCCACAAGATGCTGCTTCTGAGTTTTTTGTGGAACAAGTGGTACTGCTTTCAAAAGGTTATAAAAACATATGCCTGAAGAGAATGTCAGGAACTTGGGTATTAATCTCCCTTAATTCAAAGAGCACTCAAAATAAGCGAGACAGAAATACTGTCTGGGGTGAGAAGATGCCAGAGGTCAGATTGTGCACCACTAGCTTGGGTCAAGTTCAGAAGAATAATAACTTAGCACAAAGAAAAACAAATTTCAGTGCAGTGCAGTATTGGCCCATTCCCCTCAGGGTTTGCTGCCCCAGCCATGCAGGTACCAGCCTGCTCTGCTGCCACACTGCAGCCCAGGGGGCTGCGCCCAGCGGGCCAGGGCTGCCCTCACCGCTGCCAGCCCCATCCAGGGCTGAGGATTGCTCCTGCCAGGCTTCACCCAATCCTGCCGCATATAACACATCACTTGCCTTTGTTTTCATTTTGCAGCATACCTGTAGAGCAAGACATTTTGGACACATTTTCCAAGGCTTTTTACATCCTATTTCCAAGGAAAAAAGCCCCCAGACAAGAGCACATTCCCTATAGGGGATCATGTTGCCACCTTTGTAGTTCACTCTTCCAATCCAGGTAGTTTCAAGTCAGAAAATTAAAACGCATAAGCACACAGAATTATCTGATTTAAACAAGTTTCATTTAACAAATTATATTAAGAATACAGACAGAGTTATCACACAATGAAACTTCCCTTTGTAAAATACAGGAGGGTCATCTAAAATAAATATAAAACATAGTAACATTCATAAGATTAATGCACAGTAAAATCACTTTCAGTAACTCAACCATCTTAGAAAACCACCTTGCAACTGCATAAAATGTATCTCTCTGCCATTTGTACGATGATATTTAAATCTGTTGCTGTTAGGAAACAATTTCACAACAAACGACCAGAATATCCAAAGTGTTTGGTTTCCCTGTGGCGAATGAACTGAGCAGCACCTCGCAGAGCTTGTTTGTGAGCAGAGGAGCAGCTCTGCCCCCTGTGTGCCCCTCTGCCGGGGGATTCCCGGCAAGGCTCCAAGGCTGAGGTAATCATTGGCGTAGCGAGGCTCCTGCCTTTGGGAGGGCTCCTGGGGCTGCCGTGGGCACAGCCGGGGACACAGAGCCCGAGTGCCCTGGGGGCAGCGGGGAGGCGAGGCCAGCACGGGACTGGCGGCTCTGTCCCGTTCCTCTGGTGCCAGGAGAGCCCAGGCCCCGCAGCAGAGGAGGTGCCGGGGCCCGGGGAGGCATGCCCTTGCGACTAGCACCTGCCTCCATGACAGGAATTTCCAGGTCGGCAGCATGTGGGTTCAGTCTGGAGAGCTCGGGACACTGAGGGAGCAGTGGTGGGTGTGAAACCAAACAAGCCCAATGCTACAGACTACCAACAACCTCCCACAGCACAGGAGGCTCCCAGGAAACCTCCAACAAACACCGTGGGGACACGCAGGGACAGTCACAGGAAAAGTCTGACACAGTTTACTCCTATGGAACTACAGATATGAGGTGCTCCCATAAGGGAAGACACCTGCTACGACTATTCACACTTGAATTTTATCACGAAGTTCACACTCTACATCACTTTCTGGACTAGCTTCTTGCCTTCCCATGATCAACACAGCAGAAAGCACAGCCTGGCCTGGGTGGCCACAAGTCACCTTGGCACATGACCATTTTCTTGCCGTGAGGAATTCAGGAGGCAGCGTGTCACTAGGAATTCACATCAGAAGGCATATTTTACAGTAAGCAAACCCCTCACTGCTGCTTTTCTGTCTCTGTTGCAGATGTATAATAATTTGGCAAACTAACTTCTCCATCAGCCACAAGATTAAACTACCTAGAGACCAGTTTTGTTCTACAAATTCAGGCAAGATAGCCAAGAACATCTGGTAAAGCTCTGCAAATTCACTTCTGTTGCTTTCCACTGACTCCTTCCCTCCCCTTATGCTCCGAAGGCTTCTCCTCAGCCAGACAACATCCAAATCAGACGCCCTGGACATTTATACATTTATTGCCTGGGCCAATTCTTCCACAGTCACCTCTCAGACAGGGAGGGAGATGCAGAGAGATGCAGGTACTGGCCATGGCACATGCCAGCATGGAGGATTCACTGTAAGGATGCAAGGACCAGCCTTGCAATGAGCTGCCGTGAGTACGAAAGTCATGGAGCAGCCAATAAAACCTTCCAGTGGAAATGCTGACCTGACAGCCCTGGTCTCGGGAATTCAGCAGTGCAATAAAAAAAGCTTCCTCTGATCAGTGGACTGTGAAGTTGACACAGTCAACCACCCTGCACGGTGTCTTGCTGTGCTTCTAAGCACTGGCTCTGAGCCCTCTCCCTTTTGGAACTGCCTAGTTTTAGAGCCTGAGAGCTCTCAGCAGGTGCAGCTTTTTGTTCAGAACACCTTCATTGTGTTTGCCCCACAGGAACTGCATCTGTCCTGTCTGTGCATTTGAACCAGGCTGTCCCTGCAGTGCAGGACCACATCATGGAGAGCAAGCTCATCTCTCAAGGCTCTTTGCAGGTGAATCCTGAAGGAGCTTTGCTGGCCCAGTGTTAGAGAGGGAGAAGTAAGTATACAAATATATCCTGAAGATGTAGATGCCTGTCCCAGCCACATATCCTGCCAGTGTTTCAAGTAGCCAGTGTTTCCTGTAGGTCACTGCAGAGCAAGCTGAGCAAACCTAGCAGTTGGTATAAGTTCTAAAGCACTGATTTTCTCTTACATAAGGGACTTGAAGCTCTGCACCCATTTCCCAGACACACGCAGGGAGTGTGGCACTGAGTGTGGGGCTTGTGGCTCTCAGAACCTGCTCCTTGCTGAGCCCCCCGTCTGCTGCAGCTCTGCCCTCCTGGGAAGAGGTGGCTCCAGGAGGGGCTCCTGGCAGCTGCCTCTCAATCTCCCAGTGGCAGGCACTGCCCTGGAGCTCTGCAGACTGTGCTGTGCCCTGTGCAGCCCTCGTTCCTCCACCATGAACAGGGAAGGTCAGCTCTCATCCCAGAGCTATGAGGAACGCACTGCTGCAGATGGCTCCTGCCTACCTGCCGTGACCACTGAGCCACAGGAGAAGCTATAAATGGATGTCACAGAAAACTACAGAACAAATTACAAGCAGAAAAATAGAAAGACAAAAGATGGATGAGATGGGCACAGCACTACGGCACAGAGTGGATTTGAACTTGAAGTGAACCTGAGCCGAATGACCAAGCTGCCATGGTATGTTCATTTGTCGACGTCGGCATCATCAATCTGGCCTTTGTGAAGCCTGGCAGTGAGGTCTGGCTTTTCTTTACTGCAGGATAAATAACAACTAAAAATGGTGGTGCAAGCTCCAAGTAAACGAGCACTTCCAGGGGGTCACCCAAGGGCTCCAGAGCTGGTGCACAGCTTTAACTCTTTTGCCCAGGAACAATGTACATGCAACCAAATTGGCCTCTGCTCTCCAACCACATGGCCACTCTACAGACACAGCTCCAGAAAATTATTTACCTGATTGGAAGAAGCTGAAGCAAAGATCTGGACTCAGTTTGTCCCAAATGTATTTTGTGCTCTTTATCCCAGCAGTACAGTGTGGTGCCTTAAAACCAGAAATGAATCTTTGGACAAGAATTATTTTACTTATGTACAAATAAAAAATATTAGTTGACAGTACAAATACTGCTGTTAGTTACCACTCTGTGCAACTAGCAAATGCCAGATCAATCCAAGGGAGTGCAAAGTAGGTTAGGCCACATGTACGACCCAGGCTGAGAACAACAGCACTGTTACTGTTACCATGGCAATTGCATTTCAGTGGGGTCAGGGAATCAGTATTTTACAATACAAAAAATTGTACATTTTAACTCTTACTCCAAAATTGCCATTTTGCTGCTATGATGTATGTTTGTTCTACAGCAGAGACTTGAAAGAGCAGCACAGAGTCAGATGGGCACTTGTAAATAACTTATTACAGCAATGGACTTCTCCAAGACATGCGTTTGGCTTGGGAGCAAGCCCGGTCAGCGATCACAGGGAGGCAGAGGTCAGGGTTTAATGCATCCCGCTCTCATCCTGTGCCATGTCAGTCTTCAGTGCTTCCCCATGAATGCCCAGGAAACAGGCACATCTCTTTTGTTTTAGCAGCTAGCAGGGAACATGTTAGAGAACTGTCTCAATGATGGGCAGGAGATGGCATCCCAGTTGTCAGCAGGTCCACAGGCAGCTTGGCCGGGGTCAGTGGGGCACTGCCAGGGTCTGCCAGGGTGCTGCTGCCAGCATCCATCCATCCAGAAACACAGGAGGCTTGCTGCCCTAGATCCGTATGGGCAGATGGACACCCTGTGCAAAGCGAAGGTGCTTCATCTCAGGAGCTGCAGCGCACCTTGGGCACCCTGCCTGCCCGGCCAGTGCCCAGGCAGAGCCAGGGGCCCTGGCTCCCCCAGCCTAAGCAAATCCAGTGACCACAGTGGATCTGAGACTGATCCCAGCCACAGCAGAACTTCTGTGCCCAGACCGTGGCAGAGGGACTGGCATTCACTGCAGCTGAGTTCTGCACTGGCCTGGGCGCCGCAGGAGCCTCCTGCTGCAAGGTGTGGAGAGCCAAACAGCTCCACGGCAGCTCGTGTGGCAATACCCAGCTGTGCCTTCCACTGCTCCTTTCAGGGATAAGATCTCTCCATGCTCCGCGAGCTCCCGGCTGTGTTCACAGAGGTTTGCTACAGCTCTGGATTCTGTGACTGTCCTGCAGCAGGGTTACAAAGTGGGGATGAGCAAGGGGCTGCGTCAGGCTCCCAGTCCTCAGTCCTGTACTCACGTGAAGAGGGGTCTGCGGCGGGGCAGGGGCAGCTGCCCGGGGCCGCGGTGCCCGCGGTGGAGCGGTGTGTGCAGGGGCGGTGCAGCGCGGCGTGGCGGCGGTGGCCGGACACGGGGAGGCTGGGATGGTTCCGTGGCTGTGTCCCGTGTCCTGCTCAGTAGTATGCACGCACACACGCTCCGGCCGCGGCCCTCAGGACGGCGGCACCGGCGGGCAGCGGGTGGGGCTGGGCGGCAGGCGGGCTGCCGCGCTCTGCTCCGTCCGGAAGCTGTAGTCGTACTGCGGGGCAAAGCAGAGAGAGGGAACTGCAGCACTGACCCACACCACAGCGCCCAAGCCTGTGCTGGGACAGTGTGAGAGGCAGAAGAATGAGGGAAAACCCGGGGCTGAGAACAGCTGGCCCAGGCAGGCCCATGCCAGGTGAACCTGCTGGTACCACCTGACCCACATCAGTGACCTCCCCAGGCAGGGCTCACCCCCTGCCCCAAAACCCCACATTAACACAAATGTGACCACGCTCATCCTCTCCATAAAGCAGCTAGTCAGAAACATTCCCCCTGGCAAGTTTACTCAAGCCACTACCATCAGAATTAACATTTTTGGTTGGCAAGAGGGTGAAAATCCCTATATACACATCCTCATGCCCCCACGGTGTCACTGCAGACAGGGGACATCCCTCGCAGGCTGGCGTGCACTGTAGCAGTGCCATCTCGTGGCACGCCGTGAGCCGCACCCGCCGGCCCGCGGCCACCCCGGCCGCTGCCAGGGCGCCCAGGACAGGCCGGGGTAGCGGTGGGTGGACAGGCACCCAGGACAGGCGGGTGGCCAAAGCAACACCATATGTTGGGTCTACCGAGGTAGGAGCTGCCTGCGACCGTGGCACACGCACTGCAACAGCCCCGTACACGGACTCTCCTCCAGGCATCTCCCAGTGCCGCATCTGTGGCTTTTGGAATGTCACAAACACGTCCCCCTGTGTGCTCTTCACAGCCGGACCAGGACACGGGATGTGCTGCCGGCAGGGCGGTCGGGGCAACCATCAGCCATGCCGGTACCTGGCCCAGAGCTGTGCCAGCTGTACCAGGGCCGTGCCACTTCCACCCAACGCCGACCTCCTTTTGGTGCCGGCTCGGGAGGACACCGGCGCGACGCTGAGCTACGGGAGCCCCGCTCCTGCCGAGCGCCCAGGGCCGGCCATGGCGATGGATCCCCGGCGAGCCCGGCCCCGGCGAGGCGGCCAGGGGCCGGCAGGGGGCGCCGCGGCTTCGTGGTGGGGCGGGCCGGGCGGGAACGGGGCACCCCGGGCTGTGCGCGGCCTGTAGCGGGCCTGTGCCCCGGGCTATACCGGGGCTGTATCGGGGCCTGTGCCCAGGTCATACCAGGGGCTGTATCAGAGTCTGTACCCGGGCTGTACCGGGGCCTGCACCAGAGCCTGTACCCGGGCTATACCGGGGCTGTACCGGGGCCTGCACCAGAGCCTGTACCCGGGCTGTACCGGGGCTGTACCGGGGCCTGCACCAGAGCCTGTACCCGGGCTGTACCCAGGCTGTACCAGGCCTGTACCAGAGCCTGTACCCGGGCTGTATTAAAGCCTGCGCCCAGGCTTTACCGGGGCCTGTACCAGAGCCTGTACCCAGGCTGTACCAGGGCTGTACTGGAGCTGTACCAGGGGCTGTGCCCAGGTCATACCTGGCCTGTACCAGAGCCTGTACCCGGGCTGTACCAGGGGCTGTACCAGGGGCTGTGCCCAGGTCATACCAGGGCCTGTATCAGAGTCTGTACCAGGGCTGTACTGGAGCTGTACCAGGGGCTGTGCCTAGGTCAAACCAGGGCCTGTACCAGAGTCTGTACCAGAGTCTGTACCCGGGCTGTACCAGGGCTGTACCAGGGGCTGTGCCCAGGTCATACCAGGGCCTGTATCAGAGTCTGTACCCAGGCTGTACCAGGGCTGTACCAGGGGCTGTGCCCAGGTCATACCAGGGCCTGTACCAGAGCCTGTACCCGGGCTGTACCAGGGCTGTACTGGAGCTGTACCAGGGGCTGTGCCCAGGTCATACCAGGGCCTGTATCAGAGTCTGTACCCAGGCTGTACCAGGGCTGTACCAGGGGCTGTGCCCAGGTCATACCAGGGCCTGTATCAGAGTCTGTACCCGGGCTGTACCGGGCCTTTACTCCCCGGGGCCACACCTCCCTGTTGCGATGCTGCAGCCGCTGGCACGCAATAGGCCTCATTTTTCAACACCCAAACGCATAAAGATGTCAGCTCAAACTGTTTACTAATTAACACTTAAAAAGACACAAATTAGATATGCGTGGCTAAGAGCAATTATAATCAAGACGAATCTCTCCAGTCATTGGGGAACTGAGGAAACTCCTAATTGCTGGAACCAATGTTTTAAAATCTGAAATCATGCCAGTTAGCAAATATGTTCATTTAAAGAACATTTCATGTGACTGCACTCAGGAGAATTGACTACAAACATGCAAACAAGGAAAAATATTTCTGTGTAAAATTAAAATTTTAAGCTCTTCTAGATTTACAACTTCTTCATTAAATATATTTGCAAAAAGCAGCCCATGAAAACTTGTAGCAATTCAGTGGTTAAATGAACTGCCTTCCTTATCACTTTAAAAGGAATGATGAATATTGGATGCTCCCTTTACTAATTAGACTCTCTCTAGACGTTTCACACCACACCAAGCGCAATTGAAGACAGGGTGCACCCTGCCAGCGGCCAGACCGCTGCCCTCGCTGCACAGCATCCACCACAGAGCTGGAACAGTGACAGTGCCACCACCCTGGCTACCACCTGCACCTGCCCAGGCGCCTGCTCAGTGACTCTACCCTACCCAGGGCAGGCAGGGGTAAAGGACAAACCCCCAGAGCCCTGCTGGGAGACCTGGCAGCAGCACTGTCTGTCCTACACTCTCCTCTCTGTCCTACATCCACCAAATTAGCCATGAAGTGATGGCATGTGCTGCCTACACCTGCACCTCACCACCTCTTCATAGCCCAGCTCTCTGAGCACTCCCCTGGGCACAGCTGTGCCATCCTGGCGCAACAAGAGCAGTTCAGGTGCAGTCCAGGATTTGCACCTATTTCCATCATTTTCCTGACAGGGTAGAGTCCTGAAATTCAGCTGCCTGCGGCTTGGAGGATGGGTGCATACATCTGCAAACGTGGTGACAGAGAACAGTAATTCTTAGAATTCTTTGGGAATATTTTTTGCGAGGCATCTTGCTCCAGGGAGAATGTTCTGGCTGCTTTGGATATCCAGAAGATTTGCTGTAATGGTGCTATTGCTTGCAAGGGAAATAAAGCCATGCCGAAATTCACAATATTTATATGCGTAGCTCTCTATGTGCAGACAAGATGCTTCATCAAGGAATATGGGCTGCATAATCATACTTTTCATTACGCTGGAACGCACACAGCCTGCTACAGAGCAGGAGCTGTGGGAGAGCGGGCAGGTCTTGGCCTCTCCTCCCTGCCCACAGAAATAATTGCAGTGCTAGTGTCCCCACTGTCCACAGGCCTGCGAGGGCACAAGCAGGGCTGTGCAGCCCAGCCCTCTCCAGGCAGCGCCCAGGCTGCCAGACCTCTCTCACACCAGGCAACACACAGAGGTGATGCAGAAGCAAATTCAGCACCACATGGATTCCCCTGTGGCCTAAGGGACCATCTGCTCCCTGGCCAGCTCAGGGCAAGAGTGGGACAGCAGCCAGGCACGGGCAAGGGCTGCCAGCCCTGAGCACGCCCTGCTCCCAGGGTCCCTCCTGACAGACACTGCCAGTCCCAAACAGAGAGGTGGCATGTGTGCCACGTGGCAGACCGCAGTGCCTGAGGCAGTGGGTGCATCTGTCAGCCACTGCCCTGTCAGGCAGCATCCTCAGATCCACCACTGCAGCCACTGCAGTCCCACGGGGTGCCTGCAAAAGCCCTGCCAAGTGGGCCTGACCATCTTCTTGTACTCAGACAAAACTTTCAGGCACAAGAGGGTGGATCTGGGAGAGACAAGAAAAGTATCTTCCATAAAGGAAGGGTTCTTAAAAACAAGTGAACACAGCCCTCGTGATTTGCTCAGTGCCTGTCTAGCTACTTACCTCCTTTTCAATTTCTGCAAGGGTTTTGATTGTGATACCCAAGAGATCAACCGGCTGCATCTGGCAAGAAAGAAACAAAAATGTCAAATTCAGGGTCAGGGAGGGGGTGTCTGTTTGTTTGTTTGTTGTTTGTTCTGTTTCAAATCAGCAAACACTCCATCACTAGAGATTTAGAGGCGCCATCTGTAAACACAGGCATGATCCTGTTCCTCATTCCAGCAGGAGAGTGAACAGCAGACGGTGTTGCTCTCCCTCAGCAGACAGCTGACACTCACCTTGGGGCTGCTCCGTGCAGGCAGGCCTGCCCCCTCCCCACTGCAGGGTGGCTCTGTAACTGCACGGGTTCTGTGGCTGCAGCTCGAGGTGTGAGCAGCTCCAGCTGCAGGAAGCCCTGACCAAACTGACCATATGGTGGCAATGGTGTCTAAAGGATCCGCGGGGAGGATTAGCACGACCTAATCTCTCTGCATTTGTCCTCACAGCAGGGACTTCAGATTTCTGGGAATAATGGCCCATAAACAACCCTCTCAGAAAGCAAGGGATGTGAAAAACCGCTGTCAGCAGGAAGAAGAAAGCAAAAAGCTGGAGCACTACTGAAAAATCAGACACAGCTGATGGCCCAGTGTTTGCCTTAACAGCTTCCTGTAAATTGATTTTTAAAAAGATGCTGCTTTAGGATCAGATGGATTTGGGAACTGGTAGTGGGATGCTGAATCTTTGAGCTCTGGATCATCAACCTTAACAAGCACTGGTCCAGTGACACCCAGAGGTCATTCTGAACCAGGAGCAGTGTTTCTGTTTGGTGAAGCAGACGTGCCCTGCTGTGCTGGCAGCAGCACCTGCTGTGGAGCAGGCAGCACCCAGTGCCCTCTCCAGCTCCCCCACAGCCAGGCAGGACCCTGGGCGCAGCTGATGGCACTGGAGTGCACTGTGCCATTACCACTGCCCTGAACTTCTGCAGTGACAACAGGAAGTAGTAAAGCTGTTGGCACTATGCCATCCTCACAGCAGGTAAATGCAGGAGAGCTCCACCTCTGCAGCTTTCTTTACAATCTATGCTAAGAAATTAGAAATGCTTTCAGCACCAGGGAGTCCCACTGCCATTCCTATTTTTGATGGTAATAAACCTTGAAATCCCAGGACAATTCAGTTTTAGAAGCAATCTGGCAAAAGCCTTTCCCATCTAACGGGCAGCTATTGTGACATGCAACCTCGGCCCATCTCAAGCACTGGGTATGTATTTGGCACCACAACAGAATAGCTCCCAGAAGCAGGTAATTTGTCTTGATGTTTTGTGATCACTCCCCATGAAACAATGGATTTCAGACACTGGAGAACAACAAACTCACCCCTTCAGGAGCACAGGCAAACTTCTCCGAAATCATAAAAGGCACTCCATCCATTGCTGAAAGGGACAAGACATCACAGGTGACGTTTCCAGCTGCCTTCTGACATGCAACTTCACACATTCCCAGTGACAGATCAAGTGTTCACAGCACTGACACATGACTGATTGCTCCCAAACGTTACTGCCAGCCTTTTTGTCCCTTTAAACTGACAGTGGTTTCTTTACATTTAAGACATAGCTGAGTCAGTCCCTACCAAGCCAGGAATCCAACAAATTCTCCTTGCTCGATCCATATACAATTTCATGGCCTCAATTTTGCATTTTCCAATTTCGTGCAGCTGGCAAAGCAGGACAGTATTTGAAACTAGAAGGACACAACTTCTATTTATCACCTCCTCACCAAACCAGTTCAGCACTCGGCAGTGTCTGAGCAAAAGAATAAGGGACAGCTGGTTCAGGGGACTTGCAGCCCCCAAAGCAGTCAGCACCACCACCTGTGTACCAGGCAGTAAGCTGCCAGCACCTGGGCAGGATGATGGCAAACACCGGGGGCCAAGCACCCTCCCCGGCCTGGCTGTTGCTAGTGTAAACTCAATAGTGAGCAGTGGCTCAAACACTAGCAAACCACATCTGGAGGATGTAAACCAGCGGAATATGAAGACAGACATGAGGACATGACACCACATGGCACAGCCTCATGTCACATGGCCCAGCTCTTTCTGCAGCATAGCCTTAATGGTACTCAGAGTACTGTTTGCCTCTATACCATCTTGTATATTCATCCTAGTGCAATGATGTTCAGTGTTTGAGTCTTGCTATCACCATGTCACAGGAAGCCTCCCACAAGACGTGGTAGTACAAGGGAGACATTTTTAAAACACGTAACTCAGCAATTTGCACAGAAGACTGAAAAGGGCATGTTTTGAAGGCAGCTCACACCCCAGACACACCCCCTTTATTGCACTTACACCTTTAACATCTGAAGTCTTTAAATTTCAACTCTGAAAGAAAAAAAACTTCAAATCAGAGCAAATTTAAGCCCTGAGAGGCCCTCCACTGATCATCAAATAGGGTTTTCTGTCAGAAAGCATCTGCACCCACAAACCCGGTGCTCCTCTCTCTGCCGTTTCTAACTTCTACAGCACCACTGAGGTACCATGTTAGTGATTAAACAAGGGTCATTTAAGAAGACTCAGCCTTTTACATTCACTTTGTCTATTTTCAGTATAAACCCCCCTTCCACTGGAGTAATTTTGTTATCAAAGGTGCTGCGTGGCAGCCACAGCGCAAAGGAAAACAAAAGGAAACAGATGAAAAGCAGCATCACCAAATCCAGGAAGTTTTAAACTGAAAGACCATCTGCACTTGTTATCCGACAGGAACCCTCTTTGATCAGCCACACGCCAGCTTTAGTAAAGCAATCTAAAGCCTGAGCTAGGGAGAGTGTGCGTCCCCAGAGCCCCCGTCCCCGGGCAGGCGCTCCGGCCCACCCGGAGCTCAGCACACACAGCAAAGCAGCAGATAAAAGCAGGGTGAGCCAAAGGCTCCGCAGCGCAATTAGCACTCTCCTAAACAAACGAGCTTCAACAGAGCTGTAATTAAGCAGGCCTGTAATTAAGTATATGCCCTTTATCATAACGATCATGCTTAAAAATGGCACGATGCATGGAAGTGTGTTATTAATGCTGTGCTCCCCAAGCGCGGGAGCGTGTGCGGAGCTGCCGTGTCAGGCCCGTCACCAGCCTGCTGCTAAAATGCATTAAAGGCAGAAAGCAGAAAACAAGGTGCTCGTTCAGCGTCTCCTTTCTCAGCCAGGCACTGGTGTCACGAGCGTTTAAATACCACCAGTTCTGGAAACTTTACAGAAACGAAGCCCTGGGCGGCCACAGCCACTGCCTGCCCCAGCACCAGGAGGGCAGCAGCCCTCACCCCCTCACCCCGTGGCTCAGCTGGGCTCCAGGAGCCCTTTGGCCAGCCAGGGGGCTGCAGGCAGGCAGGGGGACCCCCAGGACAAGATGCATGGGGAGCAGTGCTCCCCCCTTGCATCTGCTCTCCCTGGCTGAGCAAGTGCCCTGAACAAAGCAAATGCTCTGGGGGCAGGAGCCTTCTGTGCCCCCCACCTCACCTGTGGGGTCCCCTGCTCGCAGGATGAGACACCCACTGCTGCTGCTGCCCAAGATGGGCTTTTTCACATTCACAAGGACTCCAAGGGTGTGCTCTTCTCCCTCAAATGAACAAAATAAAATCGGGTTTCAGAAGGAAAACTGTTTCCGACGGCTGTTTGCTGCCTCCCAGGATCAGCTCCTTCCTGAGGGTCACAGCTAATTAACTCAGGCACTGCAATTAGTTAAAAGAGTTGAAAGGAACCGGCAGCCAAAACCAACCTCGCAAAGGCCAGCCCCAAAGGACAGTGTTCCCATGCATCCCTGACAGCAGAAGGGGATGGATGGCTCGGTGAGGCGAAGTGGACGTGTCCCTTCATCGGTGCAGGACCACCGAGCACACAACCTGCTGGCTACTCCTTCACTGTGATTTACCAGGACTTGCTCTCGGGCCCTAGTGGGGAGGACACCAAAGCATGCTCTATAATTCAGCTTGCTAGCTCGCTTAGAAATCCTCTCTTTAATCTGTGAAAGTATTGTCACCCTTCTCTAAGCACTCGAGAGATGCTGCCTTCTGTGCTGCAGACTCCAACTAAATCTCAGTTGTCAAATTAGTAATTCATCTTTCTTGAATAACTATATTTTTAGCCAAGCTACCAGATTTAAATAATCAGACCTGCCAATGCTACCCTAATTTAAACATGCTGACGAACTTTCACAGGCAGCATCAGCTAACATAATGAGTTTCTGGATGACAAAGAACTTCAGACGGTAGTTCTCTACACTACCCAGCGTAATAAGCACTTGTTCTTTTCTACAATGTGCACATAAAAGAGAAATCTAAATAATAGTTGCTGTAATTATCTTGAAAAATATGTGGTGATTAATGGTGATTATGAAAATCTGTATAATTGTTCGCTAACGCTCCAAAGATCAGATGTTCTCTTGAAGCAACCATCAGTGAAGAAGTTGGAAACACAAAAGCTTCCAAGCTGCCGTCCATGAGAGTGGGATGACCCGTGCCAGCTCAGCCCTCGCCCTGCCGTGACCTCTGCCAGAGGTTCCAGCATGTCCACCATGTGACACATGTGTCATTGTGGCTGAAAGCACCAAGTTCAACCTGTTATTTATGCAAATAATTAATTACTCTTGTATCCAACTCACAGTTTGTCATGACACATTAATGACTTGATAGACTTCTATGAACTAGTGAGCACAGGACAGCAGAGCGCTTTTATCGTCATTTAATTTAAAAACGATCCTGTGTGAAATTATCTAGTTGTGAGTGATGGAAGCATAAAGAACAGACTCAGCAAAGCTTCTTTTGGATCATTGCTTTATTAATGGTAACGTCAGGGAAATGAAAAATGCTAACATTGTCATATTTAACTCCTGGGTACAGATGAATCGCTGCCTCAGAGCCTGGCAGGCTCCGTTTGCACACTGCAGTGAGCGCTAATTCCTCATACCCCGATTGTGGGGATACACAGCCACAGAAGAGTTTATACACCTTAACTCCCAAGGAAATAACAGCTGTTTCTGCATTAAATTCTCACCATAAGCTTTTATAGCTTTGGATTTCTTTATTACTGTTTTTGCATAGCCTGTTACACTAGAATTTTCAATTTCTGATATTAAAAATATTTAAATAAATAAACAAATCCCTTGCAAAATGTTTTCCTGCATGACTGAAAATGAGGAACTGCTAATCCAAACCAACAAAAAACCCAACACTGAGTGCACTACTACCACCTTTAAAATTTAAATGACCTTAGATTTTAGAAAGGGCTTCCTCTAATGCTGCAGAACTGTTCCAATTTTCCCCAGACCTGAATGCTAACAGAGTGTTTATCCTTTACCAAGAAGAGTATTTCATAAACCAGCCTACAGCAACACCATAAAACCAGCAGAGCTCCCCTGCTTAGAGAACACTTGATTTTCAGCTAAATGGCACCAGAGGAATCTGAAAGCAGATTGAGAATCAGGGGCTGGCACAGAGATTTAAACAGCAACCTGAACAGTAAATGTGTGTGTTCTTTGTGCTACAGTGCACCGAGGCCCATATGGAACCACACCAAATCACTGACGGCAAAACCTCAGGGCCAAAACCAAAAGCAGCCTTTCCTGACAGCTCCTGCCAAGCCAGCTGCAACAGGGAACCTGCAGCTGTCCCAGCTGTGCTCCCCAGCTGCAGACACCAACCCCAACACGCATACTACAGCTTCTTTGTGTCATACAGAGAAGTACAGAGGTGCAGGCAGGGGCACAGGCAGGGGCACAGAGGGGCGCAGGGCTCATCTCTGCTTGCCCAAGGTAAGCATGAGCACGAGCCCAAGCTCATGAAAGCCCCAGAGCACTTCATGTGGCTGCGGGGGCAGCTGCAGGTCCTGTGGCTCCTGGACAACAGGAGCTGTCCCCAGGGCTGTTGAGGGGACACAGCCACTGGGAATGCCCAGCCTGGTGCCCGGTGCCCAGGCCTGGCCAGGCAGCAGGATGGCAGCAGCACCAAACCACCCAATGCCTGGTGCAGTGAGCGGGACAGCAGGGTCCTCCTGGGCTGGGGAAGGAACCTCTGCTTTGGGAAAGGTTTACAGCTTTCCTGTTCCTCTTGAAATGACTTTGATTAAAAAAAACAGACCTGGACTAAATTTTCATTTTTGCTAATTTGATTGTCAGCCTTGATTTTCTTCGTTTCCTGCATAGCTCATGACATGGCACAATTAGTTCTTTACTGCTAAGATCAAGCCATGAAAACACTTGAAAAAGTACCCCTGGATTTGATTATTTTCTTTTTTAAATAAAGTGAAGGTTAAGTACCGCATGGTGACGCCTAAGGAGCACCTCAGCACTGTGACTCCATCAGCACCAGAGAACATGGAGAGACTTCAAACAAGCTCTTCAAATTGCAAGTGTTTAGGAGCTCTTGATTTTATTATTTTTTAATAAAATGTCCCCTTTGAAGTCTCTGCACCACACTAAACTTCAAAGATCACACCTTAGCATGTGCTGTTTCCAAGCCACAGCCCCTAATTAATTAGAGCAGAGCAGATACAAACCAGGGCACTCGTGTGGGGCTGAGGCAGAGCTGGGACAGGGCCTGCTTAGTGATGGGGAGGCAAAGGCAAAGGAAAGGCAAAGGAAAGGCAAAGGCATAGGCAAAGGCAAAGGCAAAGGCAAAGGCAAAGGCAAAGGCAAAGGCAAAGGCAAAGGCAAAGGCAAAGGCAAAGGAAAGGCAAAGGAAAGGCAAAGGCAGAGGCAAAGGCAGAGGCAAAGGCAAGAAAGGAAAGGCAAAGGAAAGGCAAAGGAAAGGCAAAGGAAAGAAAGGAAAGGCAAAGGCAAGAAAGGAAAGGCAAAGGCAAAGGCAAAGGCAAAGGAAAGGCAAAGGAAAGGCAAAGGCAAAGGAAAGGCAAAGGAAAGGCAAAGGAAAGGCAAAGGCAAAGGAAAGGCAAAGGCAAAGGCAAAGGCAAAGGCAGAGGCAAAGGCAAAGGAAAGGCAAAGGCAAAGGAAAGGCAAAGGAAAGGCAAAGGAAAGGCAAAGGCAAAGGAAAGGCAAAGGCAAAGGCAAAGGCAGAGGCAAAGGCAAAGGAAAGGCAAAGGCAAAGGCAAAGGAAAGGCAAAGGAAAGGCAAAGGCAAAGGAAAGGCAAAGGAAAGGCAAAGGAAAGGCAAAGGAAAGGCAAAGGCAAAGGAAAGGCAAAGGCAGGGACTCCTCCAGCATCTGCTCATGGCTGTGTGCTGAGGAGAAACCCAGACTCTTTTCCATTGCCTTCAGCTCTGGCTGTAAGGACAGACTCCTTGGAAGTCATTAAACATGTAATGTCTGTCTGCATGGCCGGGCAGCGCAGGCTGCAGCAGCAGTTGCAAAAAGCATCTCGGGCAGCCCCACAATGGCCGCAGTGTTCCCTGGCCGGCAGCTGTAAATTCCTGCTGCTTGATGAGAGAAACATCCACATGGCTTCCAGGGCTGCAGGGCAGGGGGTATTAAATCCACAGGCTGCATATTGTTACAGTGTCTGGCCCTGGAAGCTTTTTCCTTAGCTGAGCCACCTACGGGGTGTGGTGGGATCTGGTGCCACTGTGACAGTCCTAGACTCCCCAGGCTCTGGACAGCAGCCAGGTCACTGCCAGGGGCAGATGCTCACACTTGCAATGATGCTGTGATCCTGCCCAGCAGCACCCCGCACTCTCCAGCAGTGCAGTGAGTGACCAACATCTGTCCCACAGGGCTCCCAGAGGAGACAAAGGTGCACGGTTCTCTCTTTACATGGTTTTGGTCTAAGAGACTCAAGTTATTTTTAACACACAGCAGCTTTGTGTTTCCAATAAAAGCAGGAGAAAGAAACTAGATCAGCTGCCCTGACAGCACCGTGCTCTCCATTCTGCAAGCATGCCTGCAAGTTAGTGGAAAGAAATCCTGAGCATGGCTAGGAAGGATGTGGGGATAGCCATCTTCTGCCCTGGAGCTCACTGGCGCCCAGAACACGCTCCCCCCATCCCATGGAGCATCCACCCAGCCACAAGAGCCTCGACACAGACCCAAAGCCGAGTGAGGCCTCCAGGCTGCAGAGGATGGCACAGGGCACAGGCACGCAGCACTGCCTGGCTGCAGGGAAGGTCCCTGTGCCGAGGCTGGTGCTGAAGGCCAGGGGAGGTGCCCTCCTGCCCACAGCCAGGCACAGAGCCACGGCCCTGCCCAGCCAAAAGCCCTTCTGCAGGAGGAGACCCACTGTGCCACGCAGGATCCACATCTTCTAATGGGATTTCATTTTTAAGTGCTCAAAATCATTACTGGAACCACATATTTCTATCAGGTAAATTTCATTTGCATATGCAAATGATATCCAAATACACTGCACCATTAATATGATCAGTAATTACATAATAATAGTCACCAATCTCCACACACATCAAACTTACAGTTTTGTAGCTATTAAGGAAACTGTGCTTTGTAATTAAGATAATCCTCATTTCCAGATGCTAATTAACTATATAATAATTAGCTTCTTTTGCTAATGCAAATGAAGTATTTTCATCCTTATTGGTAAAAGAGTTGCTTATCACTTAAAAAAGAGACAACCTAGAAATAATCCCTCCTCCTCCCTAAAGGTGAAAAGGTAACTCCATTTTTCTCAGTCTCATTTGTGAATGTAAATTAGCCCTGATTAATCAAATCACAGATTAATGTGCCCATCCTGTAGCACGGCCAGTGCCTGGCGTGGCCCCCAGCCCTCGGAGGATGAGGAGAGCCCGTGGCCCGAGCAGCCCCCGGCTCCTTTCTGCTGGTGCTGGCACTGCAGAGCCCCCGGGCGCCAGCGCCCGCAGGGACACACGGTGCCACCCAGCCAGCCAAGGAGCACCAGGAGCCGTGCCAGCCTGTGGCTGTGCCACAGCCTGGGGCACAGGGGGCAGCGCTGGCAGTGCCAGGGGCAGCGCTGCCAGCCTGCCACGCCACCGCGGCACGGCCTGGCCCTGGCGCAGCGCATTCATCATCTGCTAAACCAATCCACCCACTCTGCACCACCATTTGTCATTAATTATGCTAATCAGCACACCATTACTCTCCGATGACACCACGGCACTTATTAGCCAGTTATGGTTTTTCAAAAGCGCAGCTCATTGTGTATGTGAGTGCTGCGCCTGCATTAGCCTACAGGGAAGAAATGTCCAATTATGAAAAGAAAAAATTTGCTATTATCTCCCTCTAACAAACCAATTTAGTAATTATAAAAGTCTCTGAACTCAGAAGGATTTGTTAAGAAGAGCTGAGTGATGAAACCAGAGAATTTTCTTTGCAATAACTTTCTGAGTTGGAATTGAAGTGACAACAGAGAATGAGCAGTTTTTATTATCTTAATTACAACTCTTGCATCTTCACTTTAGATGATCAAAAAGCAGAATTTATATAAACACAGGCATATTTGGCTCTTCCATTAACCCATCTGATTTGTTTATTTTAACAGATATGCAGCCAAATGTGTGTAACATGTCACAGACCCCGAGACGGGCCTGGCCAGTTCCCAACGCGCAGCTCTGAAGCGTTGGATGTTGGATGCAGCGGGCACCCACGCAGAGGCACCCACGCAGAGGCACCCACGCAGAGGCACCCTGCAAAGGCACCCATGCAGAGGCACCCATGCAAAGGCACCCACGCAGAGGCACCCACGCAGAGGCACCCTGCAAAGCCCCTGCACACCTGAGGCACACACCAGGGCGGGGGGACACCATCCCAGCAGCAGGGACACCATCCCAGGAGCAGGGACACCATCCCAGGAGCAGGGACACCATCCCAGGAGCAGGGACACCGCCCCAGGAGCAGGGACACCGCCCCAGGAGCAGGGACACCATCCCAGGAGCAGGGACACCATCCCAGGAGCAGGGACACCGCCCCAGGAGCAGGGACACCATCCCAGGAGCAGGGACACCATCCCAGGAGCAGGGACATCATCCCAGGAGCAGGGACACCATCCCAGGAGCAGGGACACCATCCCAGGAGCAGGGACACCATCCCAGGAGCAGGGACACCGCCCCAGGAGCAGGGACACCGCCCCAGCAGCAGGGACACCACCCCAGGAGCAGGGACACCATCCCAGGAGCAGGGACACCATCCCAGGAGCAGGGACACCACCCCAGCAGCAGGGACACTGCCCCAGCAGCAGGGACATCATCCCAGGAGCAGGGACACCGCCCCAGGAGCAGGGACACCATCCCAGGAGCAGGGACACCATCCCAGGAGCAGGGACATCATCCCAGGAGCAGGGACACCGCCCCAGGAGCAGGGACACCATCCCAGGAGCAGGGACACCATCCCAGCAGCAGGGACACTGCCCCAGGAGCAGGGACACTGCCCCAGGAGCAGGGACACCGCCCCAGCAGCAGGGACACTGCCCCAGGAGCAGGGACACTGCCCCAGCATCAGGGACACCGCCCCAGCAGCAGGGACACCGCCCCAGGAGCAGGGACACCATCCCAGCATCAGGGACACCGCCCCAGGAGCAGGGACACCATCCCAGGAGCAGGGACACCATCCCAGCAGCAGGGACACCGCCCCAGGAGCAGGGACACTGCCCCATGCTGACACAGCTAAAGGGATGGAGCCAGGCCCTGGAGCGTCCCTGGAAATCTGGCTTTGTTAGAACATCCAATTCCTCCACAATTCCTATGTTGATCTGCTCACTGCAAGGAGACACCACTGGTTTTAGAAGCTTAATATGTGTTAAGAGCTCATTAATATCATCAGAGTAAATGGGCCTATTAAAACATCTTTAAGCAATATCTGAACATACATCTCCCTAAACTATATTTAATGACTGTACTTAAGATACATTATATGAAAGTCTTAATGAGACATTAGATAGCATTTTGAAGATTAAAATTAGAGAATCCATATAAAGTCTGTCCACTTAATTTAGCCTTAAGCTACGCTGATGAAATACATTACCACCAAATTATTACTTCATTAGAACAAATATTTTCTAATAATTTCTGATTTATGCCATTAGTTGTCTCCATATATATTATATATTCGTATCTATACGTACATATAAAAGTATACACAAAACAATTTTCTAGTTCAAGAGAAGATGGGAGAAATTCTGAGCTTTCTAACGGCTGGGTTAATTACTTGTCTTTTTTTTCTATTGAGTTAAAGATATGCAGTATTCATAACAGTCCATTTGTGGTGCCCCCGCTTATCCACGAACCATAAGGTCATTTTTTAAACATTTGCTGGTTTGCTTTTCAAGGATCAGTAAGATGCCTCGGGCCTGGCATGCAGTGATGCTGTGATCCCGCCTCTGTGCCCTCTGCAGAGGTTGAGGCTGGTGGCAGTGCAGCCCCCAGGCAGGTCCCAGCCCGGGGCTCAGCAGGACCCTTGTCCTTGCGGCCCAGAGAGGGCTGGGACCCACCAGAATTACCCAGGGCCTGGCAGGCGCTGTGGGCAGACCTGCAGCACTGCCCATGGCACTGCCCCTGCTGCTCTGCCCAGGGATGGGCACCCACCCTGGGCCCTGCCCTACGACAGCCAGGCCACAGGACACCTCCGGCAAACAACTGAGTCACGGCCTAAACAAACTGCAATAAACTTATTAGCAAGAGGGTTTTATGTGTGGCTTATTTTGTATAAACAGCTTTTCATTAGATAAATGAAGCCCAACAACCTTTACAAATGTTTTCAATTATGAAATGATGCCATTGAGATATCTGGATGGTGATAATCAGGGAAAACACCAGTGACATCTCCTGCTCGGAGCTGGAACGTGCTGCCTGCATGGCTGCTCCTCCCAGTCCCATCCCACACCAGGCAGTTACTAACTCCTGCTTTATTTGATGGAATCTGTAGCAACAAGACTATTTACATTTATTCTGCCCAAGCCTTCTATCCAAAAGAGCAAACATCTCATTGTAACAATTTTGCATTTTTAACTGTGCGAATTAAGCATTCTTCATAAATAACAGCCTGGTTTGCTGCACTGCAACTCCTTTTTATTAGCAGCACAGAAATGCACAATGAGCAACGTGTTCTATTATTCTTTGTCAAATCACAGAATGCTACATTAGAATAACTCTGCTGGTCAATGTAATATAGTAGATTAAATTCAACTTCTGTGCAAAACCCACTGTAAAACAGCATGATAAGAAGGCTATAAAAAATTTAATTTTACTCCAAACTCCATCAGAAAAAAAAAATGGTGTGAAAAGTAATTTTGCATAATCAGTACACGCCATCTGGAACAATTAACTGATTTCTATAGAACTATGAGGATCAGTCATATCTGCTTATTAAAGATCAGAAATTATACAAGTAATAAATCCTTGAAAAAACTAAGCGTACTCCTGCCTGTCAATGCTATTTTAACTTCAAATACTGAAGAACGCCTGATAAGGCTGAAAAGAAGAGATTAATATATGCAAATTACATCCAGCATTTAAAATCCCCAACAACTGTCTCTGGTTTTCTGTCCCTTATTGCTGCCTTTATGTTTTATTCATACACCAACTCACCTGTCACTTCATAAGCTATAATATTATGGGGGGTATTATTAAACAGCATAAAGCCAAGCTTTAATTGGAAAGCTTCATTGCATTTTCCAATTATTTGGAGTAAATTAAAAGCAGATGCACATAGTTTAATAAGGAGTCTAATATCAGTTCCGGGAAATCAAAATTCATTGTCATTACTATGCTGTGATAGTTTTGCAAACTGTACTCAATTTTGGAGGTTTTGAAAAGAAAATCTGTCCCTGCAATCTGTTAATTGTCATTCGGTTAATAACTGTTTAAATATCCAAACCTCTGAGCGGCTCCCTATTTAAAAAAAAATTAAACTCTGGCACTCAGCAAAGCAAAACAAACACAGCGCAGGCCACCCCAAGGTTGTGCTCCATGGGAACCGCACCAGTCCCACAAGCTCATCCTCCTCCATCAGCCACGGGCCTTCACCCACTGCTGCTGTCCTGGGATCCCTGTCCCCTCAAAGGGATCACCCTTCCCTCCGTCAGCCACCGGCCTTCACCCATGCTGCTGTGGGGTGAGGGCACCCCTGTCCTGGGACCCCTGTCCCCTCAAAGGGATCACCCTTCCCTCCGTCAGCCACCGGCCTTCACCCATGCTGCTGTGGGGTGAGGGCACCCCTGTCCTGGGACCCCTGTCCCCTCAAAGGGATCACCCTTCCCTCCGTCAGCCACTGGCCTTCACCCATGCTGCTGTCCTGGGACCCACGTCACCTCAAAGGGATCACCCTTCCCTCCGTCAGCCACTGGCCTTCACCCATGCTGCTGTGGGGTGAGGGCACCCCTGTCCTGGGATCCCTGTCATCACCTTCCCTCCATCACCCCGCTGCGGATGTGCCACCAGCCTGTGCCCGGCACACCTGCTCATACATAATTTATGGATCCAGGGTTACAGCCAGACACTCCTCTCAGCAGAGACGAGCAGCCTCCCTGGAAGGTGAGGTGTGAGCTGGGGAACACGGGTGAAGCCCACATGCCCCAGCAGAGGGGACAGGGCTCCCACGCCTGCCTGCCGCGCCAGAGGGAGCCAGGACCACGCGAGGGCAGGGCAGCAGCCAGCCAGGGCCTCCACCTCCCCTGCCAGCACACGACAGGAGCAGAGGAAAACAGCAAATGGCACTTTGGACAACAGCAGGTTCATCAAAAAATTGTCTGTCTTAAAAACGTCACCTGGGAGAGAACTCATGGCTCCATCATCCCCATTTGGGGTTGGTGTCCCAGCACAGCCTGGGTAACGTGGGGCACGCTGACACTGCACACCAAAAGGGTTTGCACACCATGGATGGCGTAATTTCATAAGAAACATACTTTTTGTATCTCATTAAGTATAGTATTAAGTAACACACTTCCCCTTCTGAAATATGCAGCTGCAGCATTTTACATGAGACTCCAGCCTCCCTGAACTGCTGGATATTAATAGAGTCTTTCATAGCTGGAAGATTATCCAGGTCTCTTAGTCCAAAGACTGGAAATTGCACTAGGGTAAAGAACAGGCTGACTTTAATCTCAGCTTCAGGAAAGAGGTTTCAATGCAGAATAAAGCTTGTGTCACAACTTGTCTGGCTTTTGGGCCATCCCGATTAAAATTCAGTGTCACAAAATATATATTTAGTTATGCTTCTACTCTTAAAAAGCACAAAGAGCTGAAGTGAAGGGATGAGGACCGACAGTAGAATGCAGCACAGGACCTCCCCTTCCAAGACTGGGGGTCCCAAAACCCTTGAGCATTAGAGGCAATTGCAGAACCACCAGGAACTGTGCTAGAAGATGAAGATAAAAGCAATCCTTGTGCACTGATCCAAAGAATAGAATCTCCCTTTTTTTCCAGAATTACCTGTTTTAGTGAAGTAAACACACTGTGACAAGTGCATAATTTAATTATCTACAAAAATAATGACGCAAAACAATAGTTTGTAGAAATAAATTATTAACCTCTGATTAAAACACCTGTCCTTCTGTACACAGAAGAGAGCTACTGTGTCTTTTAAAAGGAAACAGACAAGTAAGGAAGTGGCACATGTGGCCAGATAACCTGGCATTTGCAACAAGGAGGAAGTTGGCATATGGGCACTGAAATATAACAACATCTGAATTTAGAAAGACCTCTGAAAGAGACTTTTGTCACTACCAAAGTAAAAAAGAAAAAAAAAAACCGAGGGGGATGGGGGAGTAGATACCCAGAGGCATTTCCAAGTTAGCCCCTCGTGGGCAGGAGGAATCCGGCAGCAAAGTGCAGTCTCAGGAGCAGCGTGAGAAGCAAGCGCTTCCCACGGCACTGCCCAGGGAGGTGGCACCTGCCCCCTGCCGAGAGCCCCAGCCCGCAGGAGGAAAAGCAACTCGGTTTCCTTTCCAGGAATCCACTGGCTTTGATATTTTTCCAGACCATTAACATCAGTTTCCAGTCTCTCTGCTGCCTCCAGAGAGCTGGATCAGAAACGTGCGCGAGCGCCAAACGTCGCTGCAGTGCCTGCAGGAGCAGCCCATCCTCCTGCAGACCAGCCCAGCTCAGCTGCCCCTCGTGCCACGGCCAGAGCCTGGCTCACCTCGCCCTGGCTGGGCCGCGCCAGGCTGAACCCTCTGCCCGGGGCTTCCTGCTGGGAACGCCCACCTGTGTGACCCAGCAGGTGGAACCTGGACCGGAGCCTCTGCTCACAAACGTTTCCCTCTCCAAACTCTCACACCACAGTTTGCTCTGACCTTTCACAGAAAGTGTCTTAAAGAGGGCAATAAATATTTAAATATCATAAAAAACTACTTCTATGTAAATATAATAAATACCCATTTAAGTAAATATTTACCTCCCTAAGGTAATAAATACTGGTGTGTGACTCCAGAATAAACAAGCCAGAGCTGTGGAGAAACTGGCACTGTAAGAGCTGCACAGGGAAACCTCCTCCTTCATGGCATGCTGGCACACACACTGCAGCCAACACTGTGCTGGCAGCCGGCCGCACTTCCCTTCCCTGCTCAGCCGGCTTCTCACAGGAAAATACCTCACACAAGTAACTTGAGATGTACCAATGAAGTGTTTAAAGACCACAAAACAGCACCTTTAAGGTAGGAAATACATGCAAAGGCATCTCAGCCTTCCATTTGATGACGGCTGGAAAACCCATGGCTCCCCAGCAAAACAAACAGCAAGTGCTGCGGTCTCAGTCACGGCACGGGCGTTCCTTTATCAGAAGATAAAGCGTGCTATGTTTTTTGGGATCTGACATCTCAGCTCCAACCCATGGCTTAGACATTGCTTCTCTCCTCCTAAAGGGAATGAAAACCTTCACCTGCAGCTCAGCAAGGCCTTGAACTGAACTGAGAATGCTTCGGGTAGTGAGAGATGCTGCGCTTCTGGATCCTGTTTTATTTCTAAGGATTAACATGACTTGAGCATGGATGCCCAAACTTATGGATGACATATTAGTACATCCAGGTAACATCATTTCTTAAGGTACTTGCACAAATATTTTGACAATACAATTTCTATCCTAATCAGAGAACAGGCCAAGAAAGGGAGTGAGATTGTTCTGGAGTCAAATTACACAAACTTGTCTGCTGCTGCCCCAAAACTATCTGTAATACAATGCTGAAGATGGCTACAGGGAAATTTCAGGGGGAAAAAAAAAGACAACCCTGTTCAGCAGAATGCACAGATCACCGGCAGCAAGGGCTGGAACCCACTGCTTAGTAACTTCAGAGTGTCACTGTGGTGTTAGAGCCCATCCAATTAAGTGAGGCCTGCAGAATATTTACACTCCTACGTCTCTTGGTTCCTGAAAGGGTTAAAGCTTATTATTAGCATATAATTTACAGGTCCCTTCTCCCAGGAAAGAAATAATGCACGGTAAATGCCACATTCGTTTTAATAATACATGTTACAGTCTGTGCCCAACATCTGCACAAAGGTAAAGCAGACAGATTTTTTTGACATGTCCCACTCTGCCATTGAAACACAGGCTTTTTGTTTTGTAAGTGATGGAAGGTTTAATCAAGAAAGCAGGCAATTCATCAATCGAAACAAGGCTGCTCACACTGCCCTGACAGCACACACATGGTTTTATACAGAAGAAACCTGGCCACCTGTCAGCAGCACCTTTTACATCAGGATATACAAATACACTGGGTGATCAATCCTCCAGCTCTTCCCATTCATTTCTTCATTTTCTTATTGTATTTTTCTTTATGCTAGATGTTGCCCTCATTCTCTGCAGGAATAGATGGGAGACAAGGCAGGCTATGGCTGTTTATACACTATCATAAAAATTTATATACCCTTAGAGTGACTTATTTCCCTTCTATTTGAGTACCATTATTATAAATAATTTTTCACTTCATTGAGGAATTTTCCCTGTATGTTATTATCTGTGCCTGCCTGCAAGGGCTGCCTCTCCCTCACTGTGCTTGTGCCTCTGATAAGCCAAAGCAATATGCTGGCAGAAGATGCTCAAGTCTGAAATGAAGGCAGTATGTAGTCACAACAACATCTTAATTAAACTGAAGGCCATGAGGAAAGACTGTGCTGTGAAATACTGAGCCATGTCTGTCAACAGGTTTGTCTGGAGCGAGGCATTCTTCTTCCAGCAGCTGCCTGCCCCAGCATGCACATTAAACCTGGCAGCTCCTCAGCATCCTGCTCCCAGCAGCACCCACAGACGTTCTGCACATCACAAACCCTAATTCTGCCTTTGGGCTGGGTGCACGGCACGGGGTGGGACGAGGGAGGCTGCTGGGCACAAGGATGATGCCAGCAGTGCCAGTGCTGCAGTGCCATGGCTCGTGACAGGCTCTGGGCACTGCTTCCCTATCCGCACCCTGCCAGGGACTCACTCAGTAGTATGTGCCAAGAGAAGTCTCCTTGATTTTCAGGTCACCCAGTGTGTCATGGCCAAGACTGGCAAGGACAAAAGAATGGTTAAAAATTGTAATTACTGCTTTCAGTACCATTTTTTCATTGACTCCAGTTTTGTGCAAACAACAACTGCATTGCACAGCCCAAGGGGTAATGGGCAGTTCCAGTGAGGATACAGTCATTCTGCCAAAATATATTTGAGATACAAAGTAGAATCGACAGCCAAAATTCATTTTATCTTCCCCAAACATGCTGAACCACAGCTGGAAGTGTTGTTTTCATCGAATACTGAGAAAATCTTGGATGTCTATAGAGAGCAAAGAGAGACCAAGCTGCAGGTCTTCATCCTACCCCCACGCCAGCCCTCCCTTCCCAAGCAGCTCCTCCTGTGCCCTGAGGCCATACTGAAACCGAAGAGACTGCTGCTAATGGCTTTTGTTTTCCTCAGCAGCCCCAAGAACCCCGTTCTGACCTGGGAGCCAAGAGAGGGAGCCCACAGGGCAGTGCCCAGGCAGAGGGGGACCCTGTGTGTGCTGGAGGCGCAGCTCCCCGGCCCAGCACACATCCTGCAGCACCCAGCTCGGCTCAGGGAGCCCTGGCAGCAGCCCAGGCGTGGCAGCCTGCTCCTAAATCTCCTGTTGCCATGGCACTGCAGCAGCACTGCAGATAGCCCAGACGGAACAGGAAACTCGGGAATGGCTTCCAGAGTGCGTCTGGGGGCCAATCCACCTCGCAGGGTCTGAGCACACAAAGAGAGCTGTCGCGGCACCTCGCTGCAGCTGCTGACAAGGCAGCCGTGGGCAGGAGCTGTGCACCAAAATCCTGTCAGTGCACAGGATGTGTCAAATGACAAGACCCTTTCTCTGGAAAGAACTCACAGCTGTAATAGCCATTACAACACTTGCACAACTCATAAGAGTGTTTCTGGAGGAGAATGTGCAATTGGAGGAAAAATAAAGAGTTATACTTGAAAATGTGCTCAAGTAAGCATGAAGAACTAATGCTCTGTCCAGTTCTACAAGGCCTTGTTTTGTGCTTTGCCTGTAAGGATCTGGTAAAGTGCTCAGGCTCTCTGTAAAGCAGGCACCTCCTCAGGCTGCACCACGAGCAGAGGCCACACATCCTGTAGCAAGGGCAGTCCCACTAACACCACACAGAGCTGCTGCAGTTGGTGCTTTCCCAGGAGAGAAAGCTCAGCTTCCCATCCCCATGCAGAATTGTCTCCTGTGAACCCAGGAATACACTTTCCCTCACATTTCCAAATGTATTAGGGCAGGAGAGTAACAAGAAAAACGAGGACTGACAAGGATTATGCAATCGTTACATTCTATCTCTTTGGGAACCTGAAGCTGCAGTTTCAGGCAGAGATTACCTTTTAAATAACCCTTTGATTATGGTACATGACTTAATGCCATGTTCCCATGTTACAAGTGTCACTCACTATTAATAGGAGGGACCTGTGAACGGTACATTTTTGCCATCTTCTCTTCCCTGATTATGCACAAGGAGTTTCACCTGCACAGCCCACTGAACCAACTGCTGAATTTCCTAACTGTCCTAAAATCGCCTTCAGCCAGATGATGGGACTAGACTTTCATTAGGCTTTGACAGAGTCAGGTTTAAATCCAGTATCTTTCTTCTCTTGCAAAAACAACATAACAGAGCAAAACCTGTGCTAAGTGTGATTGCACCGTGCCTATGACAATGTTTGTTCAGGTGCCATAGTACTACAAAAAGCCCTCCAAGAGCACTGTAGTGGCCCAGCAGGAGCGGGTGAGGCGCAGAGCAGGGCAGCGAGGCACTGAGCTCACCTGAGATGGCGTACAGGTTGGAGTGCTGGTGCTCCAGGTCCAGGCGGCTGCTGTGGCTCTTGCCCCGAAAGCTGGCTGGCAGCGTCAGCGAGATGTGCCTGAGGGAAGGGAGGACACGGCAAACACGGTTACTGCAGAGCACAGGATGCTGCTCATGTCAGCTCACCCCAGCCTGACCACTCCAGTCAGGTTAAGCAGCAAACATAAATTTCAATATTGCTTCCGAAACCGCCTACCAACTGTTCAGCGTCAGCCCCTCCAGCCCTTGGGGCCCTGGGCTCGGCCAACAACCAAGGACTGCAGCAGTGTCCATCCATCCCCTGCAGGGCATTCAGCCCCAGGCAGGCAGAGCCAGCACCCACCAACAGCCAGCACGGCTCTGCCCCTTTACCTTAACCTGCATTCTTCCAATGCAGAGCCCCAGGCTGTGAGAGTTCTAATAAAATGTTATCATTAACCTTCTGGACCACATTGCCACACGTAAAAAAGTCGCTTCCTCTTCAGAGAGGGGTCAGTGCAGCACGAGGCAGAGGGAGCAGCTCCTGCCTCAGCTGAGTGAGAGCTCCTGAACCGGGCAGACACTGAGCACGGCCCTCCTGCCAGCAGAGCCAGGCAGCCCTTATGTCCCCCCGTGTGAGACAGGGCCCCGTGCATTCTCCAGCAGTGCACCAAACCCACGTCCTCTGCCAGCAGATTGTATCTACCCCACGAGCCATCTGGAAGCTATCTGCCTTCAAAAACAGGACATGTTTTGGGAAGAACAATGTATTTTTAGCCCTTGATGCAGATGATGGTGAACAGTACAGATAAAATAAGAAAAAGCAAGCATCAGTCTGAGTTTGCTTGTACTTTCCAAAGCTATTTTTAACCAAAAAAAGATGGTGTGAAAATATATTTGAACTTGGCTATCAGTTTGCAGTTTAAAACACAATCCACATGAGAATCTCTGGAGCAGAGGCATGTTTGTTATGAACACACTTTAAAACAGGAGACCACTGCCTGTGGGCATGACAGGCTTCTCGTTTGATTTTTAATAGAAGTATTCAAAAATATTTTCCAAGGCACCAAAGGCAGCCCATAGAAAGACTGAGTTTCTCTGCCCTCTATGGAGAACTGCTTTCTTGTCAGCAGAAATAGTTCTGGAGGTAAATAAACCAGATCAACCTAAAAAGCGCATTTCTAAGGCGAGTATTTTTTAGAAGTTTGTGCCACCTTGTGCTGCAGGAGAGGCTGACCCTGCAGGGTGGGCACGTGCCAGGGGCGCCGTGAGGACGGATCACTGCCCCACGAGGCACTGAGCGCCCAGCAGCACCAGGCCAGCCCTGCTGCCCAGCTCCACGGGGATCCTGCTGCGCCAGGGGTGGCAGAGGGGACGTGCAGGCCCACACCTGCAGACCCACCCTCGGGGGCGCTCTGGCACCGGGGTCTGACTGTGGTGCAACGAGGGTGCCTGGAAATGACGGCCTGCCTGCCTGCTCCGGGGCCATTTGCTATCCCCGAGGTAGGACAAGTGGGCATTCCATTACTCTACTGCCTCAGACAGCCACAGAGATGTCTCCAAAAAGAACATTAGCTGCACAAGACAGGGCAGTGACTGCTGGATGGAAATCAGCTTTCCCCTTCTCTCTTTCTTTTTATAAAAGATGACATTGCAGGGAGGAATGGGAAACAAAGCCTAATTTATTTTAAATTAATGTAAACTTTGGCCAGGATCAATATAGCTTATACCTACCAACTTGATTGCATAATGCATTTTCCTTATGTGTTGTGAGAGCCAAATCATTTTGCATTGTAGAAGACAAAAAAAAAAGAGGCTGCCATTGAAAAGCAAGAAAATCCCAATTACGAAGTCCCCAAGTTCCTAAACACATATCGTGAAAGTATGTGCAGTTCTGTGGCATATGGCAAATCAATTACTAGTTTAAATTTTAAAACAAAAACATGGTAAATGTGTTGCACAAATAATCAAGAACAACGGTTTGGTTTAGATTACAGCGGCCACTAGAGTTTTGAATACAATTAATCATCATTCCAGGCACCAGGAAGCCATATTGACACTTATTCCTAATTTGAATATTTAATTAGGGTGAAGTTCTTCATCAAATTATCACAGAGCTGGGAGGAAAGCCTAAAAGATTTAAACAATTACTACTTTAACCCTTACCCAACTGCACACCTGTGAGCACAACAGTCTCTTCTGTTCTGCAAAGCTGGAATATGATCAGGCAGTGTGACATGTAAAATGGACTACAAATATCCTGGGGAAGGGGAACAGACACCCAGCATCCCAAAGGGCCTCTCTGGAGAGGCCAGGCTGGCACAGGCTTGTGCTTCTGACCGCTTGTGCTCCTTGACCTTTACCAGGGCAAAGCTTTTGGGCTGTATCTCTATTTCAGCATCAACTGTGGTTCCTTCCAGGGCTTTTTTAGTCTGGGGCTTGTTGCAGGTTTGGTTATTTTTAATTGAAGAGTCTGTCCAGAACCATCTACCAGGCTCTTGCTGCCCACAGCTGACCTGGCACAGTCACTTGCTCCTGCCTGGGAGGTTTCCCAGCCCTGGCCCTGCACCAGGAGCTCCTGGGATGGGGCTGGACCCCAGTGCTGCTCCAGACCTGCTGTACCTCCAGCACCCCGTGGGCACCTCCTCTGCACAGCCCTGCCTCCAATCACTCAAACACCCCTTTATGTGCTGTATTAATCCATATAAGAAAATCTCTTTTAATGAGGAGTGATATACTTATGAACTCTCTAGAGTCATAATTAGAGCAAACTAATTGAAGTTGTGTTTTGACACACTTTCCAAATTCATGGGTACTGCATGACATATTCACAGCACTACTGCTGCACACCGTGGTGACAGCAAAATCATTAGGCTAATAACACTTATTTGCATTCCGATCATGCCAGCAGCGGCCGTTAAATGCTGCCTCAACCAGCGCTCGTTTACTCTGAAAGTTTCCACTGAAAGATATTAACAGTAATTATTAGTACTTTAGTGGATGTCTGATGTTAAGGAATGGCAACTCACAAAGACTGTCCCCATGCCAATTACCGGCCTGCTGAAGGGTGACCCGCAGCAGCTTTGCTCCTCCCGAAGATGAGCAGTGAGGCAGTTTGGTGTAGCGGGAGCGCGGCCGGCCCTGCCAAGGCCAGGCCCAGGGCTCCAGCACAGCTGGAGTCAAGCCCTGCTGCTCCAGCACTGCTCCAATACCAAACGGATTTCTCCCCAGCATACGATAATTTCAAGACAATTTAGAGCAAGTTTAATCACCCTCTTCACTTCAATTGCTCTTTTATTCAGCAAATCCACAGAACAAGTCAGCATGTGATGAGGAGATCCCTCACATGCAGTCTAAGGGGATTTGAGGTCTGTGCACATTATGGCCATTTTTTGAACATTTTTGGAGAGAAACTCACATAAAACAGGCCCAGGAATGCCTGACAGTTCCAAACCTGTTATTAAGAACTGTCTGCAGGAAGGTGATGAACTGCTTTTGAAGTGAGGGGGCAAGTACTCATAAAACAGAACAGAGGATCACAAGGGGAAGTGCCAGATATCAAAGGATGCTTCATAATTCATATAAAAATATCAACAATGTACAGCAAAAGCCCAATGGTAAGTTGGGCTTTGGACCCAGCAGTGACAGACTGGGTGGTACAAGTGTGACAGACAGAGCAGCATCTGAACCATCAGGCAGCAAAGTTTGATTTTTTCACAACAACCTTCAGAACGGTGCTGCAAGACTTCATGGGAATACCTTTCAAAAAAAAAAAACCCAAAAACCCAGAAAAACAACCTTACTTTCCATAAACAATGATCAAGCAAAGATCATTCCTCATGAAAAACGGAGAATGGAACAATTAAATTTCAAGCTGTAGAAAGCTGAAAACACAGCTAAAATGACTTAATATCAGGCTGCAGCTCTCAAGAAATGCAATCCAACATGGAAGCTTTGCTTATGGAGACTGGAGGCACATTTCTGAGAAGGAAGCTGCTGGGGTTCTATGAACAGGCACCAGGGGCCTTGGCAATGGCCCCCTCTAGCAGGAGGCATCTCCTGTGGTACCCGTGGTTCCAGCAGTGGCAACGTCCCAGCTACAGCATTTCTTCACAGCCCTTAACTTTGACTGTGTTGGGGCACTGAGATGCCAGAACACCTACCTCATACTCCAAAGAACTGCAATGAAAACCTAAACTGCGAGGCAAGAATCACCTCAGGTAATGGACTTCATTCCAGACAATCTATTCTAATCGTGTAAACCAAATATTTAAATACTTTTTAAAACCTTCCTGACCTTTTCCCTAAAACAAGCAACATATGGGCTTTGCAAGCATTTCATCTCATTCCAAGCTACTAAAATATCCTGTTTCCTAAGAGTCAATGAGAACTGGGGTGCCAGATTCAGATTTTATAAAAGCCCAATGGCAGGAGAGAATGAAAAAGAGAGTGAGCTATTCTTTCCACATTCAGATGTCCCCGCTCAGCTTTCCCAGCTGCACAAGGGAGGGGGGCCCAGCGGGTGCCTCTGGCAGCCCCTCCCCAGGTGCCTGCACCCCACGGGACACGGTGCTGAGCCCCCTCTCCAGCAGTGATGCTCACCAGGGCACGTGGTCTGCTCACACCAGCAGCCCAAAATGAAAGGCCTAACTGACGCAGAATGAAGCTCCTGCAGCTTCCTCTACATGGGGATTAATTCAGATCAGAGGACTTGAGGAACTAGGACAGAGCAGCTGCCAAACAATAGAAAAAACCCCAACAAGTTTAATTTACGCTGCTTGGAAGTCTGAGCTGCAGCCCATTAAATCCTTACAGGCAGGGGCTGCATCAAAGAGCTGAGACCTGGCAGTGCAAGCATGAAGTGCTTATGAAGTGGCTGTCTCAGCTGAGCAGCGCCGTGTCTCGGGAGGCTGCGGCGGCAAGCGCGCGCCTTCCACATCCTTCACGAGCTGCTCTCCAGAGTCAGGAGTTTTCAGATAATGAAGCAGTAGGGAAAAATTGCCAAACAGCAGAAATACTCCAGAAAGATAAATTACACATGGTGTAAGCTTCCTGGGTTAGGATTTTAAATTCTGCCCAATTAATCAGCACAGCCCAGGCTCCCAGGCCAGATGCAGAGCCCCGCTCAGGACGAGCCCCTTGCTGGGGACGGTGGGGGCTGCCCAGGCAGACCCCTCTGCCCTGCAGGGCTGCAGGCACAGCCCAGCCCGCAGGGACATCCACGCCTCCTCTGCAAAACCTGTTAAACAAATATTCCACATAAAGACTCATTTGGGAAGAGCACATTGTCAGCACTTTGCCAGTAATAAATAATGACAGTCCAAACACTTTACTAAAAGCAATAAACTCAAGAAGTGTTTTGGAAAATGGTGAAAGTGATTGATTTAAAGGAAATATCTGAACACAACCACATGCATTTCAGGGTGAAAGCACAGATTACAAATCAGCAGTGGCAGAGATCATATTAAATAGCAGACAACACACAAGTTTTAGGGGAAAAAAGCTCAGTTTCCCTGCAGGGCTTATTTAACAACCCAGAGCACAGCTTCTCCAAATGGATACCTCCGGTCTGGACTTAACAGCCCTATGCTATGCCCCAAAGAAAACATGCCTCCAGAAATACTGCTATAGCAGGAAGAGGGCTCTCTATAAAGAAAAATGACTCTAAGATTGAAGCCTCTTCACTCAGAGCACTCCACAAATTTTTCAATGCATTCTCAAAATCGGCCAAATACATCAGGCTCCTTCTAATTACAGTTCATGGCTTTCCTTCTCAGCTGCTGCAAGGGACTCCTGTGCCTGGAAACCAACCGTACTGTTTAAACATTTTTTCCTAATCATCATTTTCTACCACTAAAACATACTGGACTGTGACCAATTTTTGCACATCTTCATCCAGCTGAGCTGGACGCAAGCCACACGGTCAGTGCTGTTTCATAACAAATCCTTTATGGGAACCAGACTCTGGAGAAACACGTGCCAGCCCCCCTGACCCACCCAAACCATCATGTTCAGATCTGCACAGCCTATGCACATCATGGGCATTTCATCCTTACATTTTGTTCCTTACCACCCTCACCATGGAGGATCCATGGAAACACTCCCTCCAGGCTCCAACTGACTGAGTCTCACGGCATTTTCAATCCATCGCTGCCGAGATGTGACCTCAGCCCTTATGACATCCTTGGCTTCTGGTAAGTATGTCATTTAAAAACTAGGAATATTGCACTGTGACACAAGTGATTTGAGCATTCAAGCCACATAATATTTTCAAAATATAATAATGAATAACTACTTTTTTTTACTTGATCTTATAGGTATTTTCCAACGCAAATGATTTTACAATTAGCTGCAAGTCAGAAGGTGGTTTTAAGGAAGGGATTTAAGGCAGACCCCCACTGCTCTGTGGAGGCATTCTGGCCCTCACACCACCAGCAGTGGCTGCCCCTGCGCAATGGCAGCTTTCTCAGGATTTGGCCTTTTTCTACAACAGAGCAGAACAGCACTGAAGCCCTGGAACCTTTTCCCTTACAGATGCTTCATAAAAATCTATTTTAAATGACTCAAATAAATTATTATAGCTATTTCTAAATAATAGGGTAGCTACTTAAAAAATAGGAAAGGCAGAAGGCCTCCCTTCATTACCACACTGCAGAGTCAGGCTGGTGCATCCCAGCCCCAGCTTGGGTCTCCACACTGGCTTGTTGGTGTTGGTTTATGACCTGCCTCGATTGCACATCATCAGCCTGCAGCAGAAAGCCACAGACTGATCCCTTCCCAAGCTTACACCACCAATTTCAAACCCTGATAATAAATCAATTTGAAAAATCAGACTTCTCTGCCTAGCAAAGAAATTCCTACATTCCTCAACATGAAACTCCACTGGGAGCAGAGAACAGGAACAAATTGTTTCCTTTTCCTAAGGAGGGGCCAGCTTAACTAGTGAAAAGGTAACTAACTGGGAGCTCAGAAGGAAAACTCAGACATGTTGCTCTTATTCCAGGTGTTGAGGCAGAGCAATTGCTATCCGTGTACCAAAGCCAGAGCTGCCCTTCCCTGCTGCAGTGCTCGGAGCCCTGGGCACTTGGTAGCTCACACTGACCTGCTCCGAGCACGGAGGGAGGCAGGGACCCACAGCTGCCAGGGCTGAGCTGCAGCAAAAACGATCTGTTTCTGTTGGGTTACAGCTGCACAGGCCAGGCCAGAGCCCCAGCACAGCAGCCACAGGCTGGCCCTGGGTCTGGCACAGCCGCTCTGCAGGGCCCGGGCCCAGCACGGACAGGGACAGGGACAGGGACGGGCGCTGTCCTGGCCATCAGGCTGGGATGGGGCACACGGGGACAGGGACAGGAGCACACTCTGCTCTGTCCCAGCCATCAGGCTGGGATGGGGCACACGGGGACAGGGACAGGAGCACACTCTGCTCTGTCCCAGTCATCAGGCTGGGATGGGGCACACGGGGACAGGGACAGGAGCACACTCTGCTCTGTCCCAGCCATCAGGCTGGGATGGGGCACACAGGGACAGGGACAGGAGCACACTCTGCTCTGTCCCAGCCATCAGGCCAGGCTGGGGCACACAGGGACCAGCACCTCCCCAGGACCGGCCAGCACAGGGCCCTGTGGCCACGCAGGAGCTGCTGTGGGACCAGCCAGGGGGTACAGAGCACTTGCTGCCACACATCCTGGGAAGGCAGCTGGAGAACTCTGCCCTTCTGAACCTGCACACCGACTGCTGCACTGACACATCAAAGGAATGCAAGCGGACTGCAGCCAGATCTTCCCTCTCCAGGTAAATCATGAACCTTCCAGAGACAGCCTCGCAAACCAAATGACTGAACGATTCCAGGGTCAGTGCAAATCTACATTTCCAAAACCTCACATCAACAAGTGAAAGTTGTGACTGAATCCGGTCTCTCCAAGAGGAAGATTAAATGCCCATGACACATCATCTGCAATCAGAGTGCTCCTTTCCCCAAAGTATCCGTCACAGATTGATAACATCCACACAAAAAGTTAAGTGCAATTATGCCTGTCACTGTAAAACACAGTTCGACAGCACTGACTGACATCTTGCTTGCAGCTGACAAACTGTGAGCGGGCCGCTTGAGTGACAGTGGCACAGGCTCCTGCTGCACCTTGAGGAGGGATTCTGAACGTGCTCCCAAGCCACAGAAGCCAGCCGGGCTCATGGAGCACCACAGCAGGGATGGGGCCACCACACAGGCAGCTGCAAGGCAGATGGCTCTGTGCATACTCACAGCAGTCAGGGACTTGCTCCTAAAACACTGGAACCAGACTCCAAGAGGAGAACGCTCCCCACAAATCCAACAGAGTGAGGCGTGGCAGAGCTGAGCCCTGAGACCCTGCTGGGGTCTGGCAATCGTGGATGCACAGGCTGGGTGAAGCAAGAGTGTGCCAAAGGTCAGGTGAGTCACCTGTAACCATCACCTCCTTTGGGGGAGGAATACTCCCTCCTCCCCAGAACGACGCTGCCATGCAGCACAAGCCTCGTGCACAGAGCAGAGGCACCGAGGGAAGTTGCATCAAGCTCCCTCACAGAACTCAAGCCTACAAAAGCCATCCTTCAGCACAGGATGGGAACCTGCAAGAGCATTTCCTCAGACTGCCATTAGTGCCAAGAAGCTGTTCCAAGAGCTGGAGAGAAAGGACAGTGAAGCAGCTTGGTGACCTGCACAATGGCATGGCCATGCTCCATGGCACAGCATGCCACCCTCACCGGGACTGCCAGGGCTGCTGTTGGAGGCCACTAAGCCAGATGCCTGTAGAAGAAAACATGAAGGAGAAGAAATGGCTGAAAAATACCGTATGAAGGCAAGAACAACTATCAAACAAAGCCTCCCCTTGTGCAGCCCTGACTGTGAGCCATGAGCCTGTGACATGCAGAAGCAGCACTGCTGATGTGCACCAACCTGTGGAGCTCACACCTCTGACACATGACAACTCTGAGATGGCCACTATCCACTGCCATCAGCACCTTATACCACAGAGCAGAGGGGCCAGTGCAGAAAAAATATATCCACAGAAAAAAGTCCTGCCATTTTAGGTTTAATTGTACATAGGGGTTAGTTTATATCCAGCGTTAGCAATTGTTCTGAAGCCCCCTCTTGATTCAGAATTATTCTAAATGCAGCCACAACTGAAGAGAGCAGCTGAGACACCTGACCAGCCCAACAGCAGACTCTCCACAGTGCTCCACGCAGCACTGCTCACCAATCCTTCCTCACTCCTGAGGCAGCTTCAGAACAACCCACTGGATATATCCACGTGGAATAAAATAGCAAACTGACTGCCAGTGTAATCTCCTCTCTCTACGGTGACATGAAAATAAGAGACCACTTGTGACTACAATCTTGCACAAACACCGTGTTGAGTAACTCACCACACTGCTGACAGTGTTAGAAAAGGCCTTCAAGTTGTCTGTGTTCCCTGTAATAATTAAATATTTGCAGGATGCACCTTTATATACATTTCTATTTCTTAAAAAATATATTGGATAATAAATAACCAAAGTAAAAAAACAGACATGAAAGATGCTTTGAATGATCAGGCTGGTGGTGTAAAAGTTACCTGTAAATCACCCATGGGGTGTGAGAGTGGAGCTGGCTACAGACAGGTGGGTTTTACTACAAGGCATTAATGTAACATTCAATTATTCCACTGCATACTGGCTGGTTTAACTCAGCCAAATTAGAATACATTTTATATTGACTATTTTGACATTTGCTTTATTTGGCAAGTAAAACAAAACTGATCCAATTTCCTTGCAGCCATTGTAAACCATAAACTGCACAACAAGAGGTTATAAAATATATAAGCCTTGTAAACACTTCTTTTCAGACTGTCACTGATGCTTTGAGCTCTAATTTTGGCCCTGTTCCCAACAGCTCTGACACTGCTCTGCAGCCTTCCCTGGTCAGCTATAAAGTGACCCTTCCACATTCAGTGATTAAGCACTGCCATTGACATTCTCTTGCTATGGTAACTTTTTCTTCTTTATTGTGGAAATTTGCCCAGACAGAACTTCTTGCAGAAAGAAAATGAAGATCTGTGCTCTAAAATCAAGACATCTTTCTCTCTGATCTCCCATGGCCTGGGCTGGCATCTAGCTTATGTCCAGCAGAGCTTCACAGTAACATCTCCAGTCCTAGTGGGACAGGCTGGAATCCCCAGAAAACTGCTGGCTTTTCATCTCTTTTGCCTCATCTCTGAGAAGCATGACAGCATGTCTGCCTGCAGCACACCTGACAGCACACGACAGCAAGCGCTGTGCCAGGGCATGGCAGCTTACCAAGCAAAACTCTCAGTGAAAAAAACACCCAAATGCTTTGGAGAGCTCAAAGAGCCACCACAGCACCGTGGATTTCAGTCTGGGTCATGGGTGAAGGCTCAAATGTACACACCTGCCTTAAGGAGGTACCTGAGAGCTTTCTGGGGAACACATTGCAGCAGTTTAAAAGTGTACCTTTGAAATGACCTGTAAATCAAGACTCTAAAGGACACAAGCAATTTCCACCCATGTGATATAATGACCTTTGTACACAAACTGGGCCTCGGAACTCCTCTCTGCTGTCTCCTTCGAAATTCCAGCACTCAGTAGTTACTGTAATACTGTAAAGGTATCTGCAGTGTAGAAAATGCCTACAAAAATGCATGAACACATAATAGGCAAAAGCACAAAGGGACCCAAGGAGAGTGTGCTGTCCCCTGGCAACAGCCTGGCCCAGTCTATGAGCCTCAGCAGCAGGAGCACAATTCACACTGGGTGCTGTACTTTTGGAGTGAATGTCAGGAGTGCAAAGTTCTCAGTTTTGTCACTGTCTGGGCTGGTTTGCTGCTTAACAACACCTCTTTGTCCAGAGAAATCCAGCAAGTAAGCTGTCAGTACAGCACTACTGGTATATGGAAGTCTGCACACTAGCACATCTCTTGATACACACACAGAAATATTGCCTGTAACACAGGGAGAACAGCCTGGACAGGCACACTGCCCAGCAGTGCTGCTCCCATCAGTCACCACAGGATGAGCAGGCTGCTGTGCATGCTCAGGACAGCTGCATAACTGGAGCTCAGCAACTGGGTTCAAGAAAATAAAAAATCAAGAACCAGTACTTCAAACCATGAACAGACTGATCCTGGAGATGAGCAAAACCTGTTTCCCTTCTGAAGTCTGTAGAGACACTTCTCCCTCCCTCTGGTTAAGGAGAACAATCAGCCTGGCTGCAGCTCTGGCTCACCCTTTCAACATGTATGTGTTGGAAGCCACAACATCCTGCATAGTTTAAAGCAAAGGAAAGGTACAGTTTGCTGCTTCCCTTCCTTAGCAGGCATTTCCTTTCTTCTGGCTTCTTCACCCATTTTTCTTTACACAACAACAGGCAAATACTTCAACAAACAGCACATTCCCTTATCAGATTGTGACACAATCATTCCATGCCGATGCAGCACCCTGGTCTTGGTTTCCCAGGCAAGGTGAGTAACCACAAGACATGCAGCATCAAGCAGAAGGAGCTGGAATGCAGAAGACCTACCTTGGCAGGTTGGGAGCGGGCGTGGAAGCCGGCGCTTGGGCGGGAGGAGCCGCAGGCTGTGCGGAGTCGTGGTTGCGCGGCACTCTGCCCATCCGATACCAGATACCCATGCTGTTCAGCTCCCTGGGAAACCAACACAGCCCCGTGCTGATGCTGCACGCACGCACCAGCACCAGGCACTGACGTGTTTCACCAACACCTTGGTCAGTGAGAACAAGGGTAATTAAAATAAAGGAGGGGTGAGTTAACTCCTACATCAAATTCAGTGACACTTGTACTTACTTGGACTTTTCTAATGATAAGCTTCACCTCTTACACGCTACTACTCGGTAATTAAAGGAGCACAAGGCCCTTGCTTTGGTATAACTGCATTCCTGACAACAGCTTTGGAGTGAGGGGCACTTACCCTATGAACGTGTACTGAGGAGGGGCTTGCTTGGACCTCCCCAGGATTCGGATATCGCAGATCGCTGCCTCTGTAGAATCTCGAGGGATGAATTTAATGCACAGCCTCTTCTTTCTGAAAGCCACTTCTTCTGCAGAAATAACCCAGGATACAGGGTGGGTTTTATGCAAGATTAGAGTATAAATGTTATTTATAGTCTCTCCAGGTATTAGGCAGGCAATTATGGCAGAACTGGTGCCAAAGAACAGACATATGTCAACAAACCAGTCAGTGCAGTGCCATTCAGAGGGGAATGTTCTATCAGATGTGCTCTTGGCACTGTAATAACCAGATCTCCTCCTGCCTGCTGCAGAGATCAGCTCCCACGTGTGCCTGGTGCTGCCCCACAGCACAGAACAGCAGGTGACTCTGCCAGTTCCGCATGCCTCTCACACTCCCTTGTTCTTTCCCAGGTAATGTTTGCCTCACTGGCCTGGACAGCCATATCTAAACATTCCTCCCACAAGCACTGCCTCTAGGAATGTACCTGGAAGCTTCTGATACAACCAGTCAGTTCATTCTGCTACGTGCTTCCAACCAGCCACTTCCACCCCACTGCGAGGAGGAGCAGGCAGAGCCTGCCGTGCAGAGAGGTTGAGTGTAAGAGCTGTCTGTCCAAATCTCACATATCCCAAGTGTTCGTGACATCTCCCGATCAAGTCAGCAGGCACAGAAATGATACTCCCACATGTTTGCCCTGGTTCTTTGCAAGGACAAACCAGATTCACAAAGCACTAAGTGCCAGAACCTCCCACGAGGCAGCTGTGCTGCTCTGACCTGTGCTCTGAGGGTGGATGAATGCACTGCACAGCCCTTTCTGCTACGTGTCACAGAGCAATTGTTTCCATGTTATCCATCATGAAAAACTCAAGCCCATCAGAGTTAAGGCTTATCTGTGTAATGAATTCACAGCTCTTCAGGCTGTTTACCAATCCACAATCCACACAATCCACAGCCCGAGCTGGCGCTGTCTGTGACCACAGCTGGCACTGGCACACAGACACAGATCTGCAGTGCTTGGAAAACAATGCTCCATCTCACCCTAAGGAGTCTCAGGGTGAGCAAGGTGAGGTTCCTGTTTGGATGCAGGCACTTGGAAAGCAGGACTGATATACTGAAAATCTAAAGAGCAGACGCTGAATGAAAATCTGGAAAAAAACAGCAACTACAAACAAGTGCCTGCAAAATAAAAACCCTTCATCTTAATGTGAACAAATATCTCCCAACTTAAAATATGCTGTCACTTCAGCAGATGGCAAGCAGCCTTGTCTCCTTAGGCTCCTCCTGTTTTGTAATCCACACCTTGGGAAATAGCAATCCATTCCAGCCTCTGAAATGTGCTGCTGCACTAGCACAAATAAGCTTACAGTGTGAGGTGTGCCAATAGAGCATCTGTGCATGCAGCTTGCAGTTACAGGGGTGTTTTTAGAGATGGTAAATACCTGCGTCCCTGAAGTCCAGTCTTCCCCTGCTTTGAAAAAGCAGAGCTTCTGTTTGAAGTGCCTAAAACTCATTTTAGGAGTCTAGGATTTAGGGCTTCCTGAAAATCTGCTCAAGACCTACGAAGGAGTAGTGTATTAAATGTATTAACTGCAAGTCAGCTGCCATTTTGAGAGGAGCACAGAGACACCTGTAACCATAAATCTAACTCTGAACAAAATCAGTGCCTCTTATTCGACTTTCTCTGCAGGTCCAAAGCTGACTACTTGCTTCTGTCTGTGTTCTCTTTCACACCACTTCCTTAGTACAGGCAGTGCCTCTGCTTTAAAGACTGCCACAGTCACAACCCAATGCATTTCTAATTAATGACAAAGCCCCCTTCCACCTTTCCACCAGGACTTTCACAGAAGTTGAAGCAGCACACAGTAAGGTTCAGCACTCCCAGGGGTCAGCAGGATAAACCAACAATTCTACCTCATACCACACATGCCCAAGAATTTTCCAGAAGCAGAGACCTGGGAGAATAATCTTCAGAGTCTTTCACTTCCAGGCCACAGGTTCCAATCAGAACCAGACCACAGTGACTGAAAAACCATCCTCATGAGCTGCAGCCCCAGATGAATGATTCCCTGCAAAGCAGGTTCATGTAACCCCTTCCTGCTCCCTCCTGGGCTGGATTCCATCACTGACGTGCACTGGGACCAGCCCTCCTGTGGCAAGCAGCTGCACACCGGGCACCAGCACCACTCCTGCCATCCTCTCATGCTCTACTCCCGTGGGGCTTGTCCCCTGCCAGCCCAGTGCCCTCGGTGCCTGTTGCACAGCACAGGCTGCCACCAGACGTGGCTCCAGCTGCTGCTGGCACGAGTCCCAGGGGAGCTGAGCACACTGTTTGGGAACTGCTCACTTCCATGTTGCAGTGAAGCAATTCTGCCTTGCAGAAATGAGGATGATATTCCCCCTGGACACTGCACTTGTGCCTTGTGTCAGCCAGCACAAACATACCTGACACCCCTCAGCACTTGCTGGCAGGACAGGAGCCCTTGTTCTCCCAGAGCAGGAGATGTACAGTGAGAGGGCACAAACCCACACCCCCTTCCTTTCAGAGCATTTCTGAACACCTCTTGACACAGCAGCTCTGCTCCTGCTCGGCCCAGTCCACTCTTCAAACTGAAAAAAGAAACTCTGCCTTCCTGCCCCAGAGACATGGGACTCTAGCAGGTGAGTGAGGACAGACAGGCAGCCCCATTAAACAGCCTGAGGAGGACAAGAAAACCAAAGGCTGTTTTAGTGCAGCCCAGAGCTGCCCCTAAATGTGCATTTGCCACCCCAGAGAGCAGAAGTGCTGGGAGCATCCCTCTGCCTGGGACACAGCTCTCCTCTGCCTGACCACACAAGCACTGGCAGAGTGGCACTGAGGAACAGGTGTCAACTTACGTGTATCAATGGTCTCCTGGATGGGCATGAAGCCTACAGGTAAAGTGTCCTTGATATCAATGAGCTTCATGTCCACCAAGACGTTGCCTAAATGACTCTTTGGAGAGAGAAAAGAAACAGTTGATTATGACAACGTCACCAAATTAAACCCCAGATCTTCCCACCTGCTGAAGCCTGAGGTGCCTTCATTGTATCTGACCACAGCTTTAGAAATGGTAGGAACATACCAAGGCAACCCTTGCATGTGTCCTCTTGGCAGGAGCCAAACAATGACTGACTAGGAAATACCAGACAACTTTCAGCATTCAAAATTCTAACACCTCATCCACTGCCATACTTCCAGATCTTTGGAAGCACAGCCAAATCCTTCCTTTTGTAGGCACAGCAGCTTGAAGTGCTACTTTCACCAAGCCATCCACTGAGCAGGTCGCCTCAGTTCTTACACACTCTACATTTACAAGAGCAACTTGACATTTCCATGACAGTAACAGCGAAAAGCATTACAGGATGATGGCTTATGCACACAGAGCCAAAGTTATTACATGCATTAGCTAATTAGTACTGAATAGACAGGGTTCTAGCTCCAAATGCAGCGCACTCCAGAAGAACAGGCCATTTGGAACAACAAACTTCATTTAGAGTCCATATGAATTCTGAACTCATGCCTTGTCCTATTAATCAAGGCTTGAAGAGCTCAGAGCCCAATTCAGAGTGACAGCCTCCACAATGGTTTAGAGACCAGATTTTCTTTGCGGTTTGTGATAAAACCAGCACTGCTGCCAATAATCTGGGGTCACATATGAAAGAACAAATTTCAGGTACTGCACAGCCTTTATAAACACAACAGGGCACAATTAAAATTTAATTCCAAGTTATCCAACTGTGTCATTGAGTTTTACTGTTACTGGTTGCAAAGTACCTCCTTTAGTTTTTATCTGGTAAGAATTTTTCAGACAAAACTGTACTGATTATTTCACTGAAATTCTTACAAAACACTTAAATTTGCAGGCTCTGAAATAAGGGGAGGTCAGGAGCGAGTTCATTTTTGGGAGGTCCTGCATTCTATGGTCAGCTCCTGACCAGAAGGGTAGGCAGACCTGCAGCCCTGTCCCACCAGACACAAGTGTGGCACACATCTCTGCTCACGTGAGGGGGCCAAAGCCATGAGCCCCCACAGGCCCATCGTGTCCAGGGCATCTTGGAGCAAGCTATGCTGCATGCTGCCAAGCCTGAATGTGTCACTTAACATGGTCCTGGCACAGCAAACAGCAGACGAAGCAGTTGCTGCTGATTCATCTTTCATGTTTTATTTATTTAAGCTGTCTGTGTTACATCAGCGGCAACTTTCTGCTGAACCACCAACCCCTGTTCAATCAGCAGCAGACAGGTAGAGAGGTGTCTCCAATGAGCTCATCAGCTGCTGGAACCCCAGGAGTCAGCTCTGCCAGGTGCACAGCAGAAAAGGGGACAAAGCTGTGAGAGCCACCATCCAGGGCCTCCCCACACTCTGACACAGCAATGTCAGATGCTATAAACTGCTGAGAAGGATGATTCTGCTAAACAGGCACTGCAGACTGACTCTGCTCTAACCTAGATGCCTGAGCTGCATTAACTCTACTAACTACAACATTGTTCTTTAGGAGAAAAGAGTTCCCAGCGTTTTGACAAACACAAAAGGAACCCCTGAATGGTAAAACTCCCAACCCAAAGAGCAACACATCAGAGGGAGAGAAGCCTCCCACCTCCTTTCCTCCCAGATGGGGGAACTGAGGCCCCTTAGCCCCCAGATGCCCCCAGCAGGGAAGCACATCATTTATCCCATGTGGTCAAGAGGACTGAGGGAAGGGGAAACTTTTGCTTTAATTTATGCCTCATCAATACGAAGAAAGTACTCCCAAACCATGGTGACCCCAGGGTTCCTGCCAAAAGTCCAATAGGCACCACCTGAGGGTATTTACACCATCTCTGCAGCCAGCAGCTACTCCTGTCCTGTAATTATTTCTGACAACTTCAAATTTAAGGTAGCGACCAATAAACCTAATACTCAAATCAGCACAAACCTCTTTAAAGCCTTCCTGCCTACTCCAGGGCTGCTATTCCTGCAACTGCACATACTTCAGGATGAACAGCACAATTGTTGTCCATCCACTCCCGGAAGTTGTATTTCCCATAGCTCTGGAGCTTTACTTTAATCAAGACGTAGGCAGGGAAATGGATGGAGTAAAGGTCAAATGGTGGGAACTGGCAACCCTCAGCTCTACTGCCAGGACCCGTGAGCAGCCCCTGAAGCTGCCATCACTTTTCTGTTCCTGTCACAGTGAAAGCACAAGTACAAAATGGTACTTCCAGACACTGCCAGCTGAGTGGCCGAGAATATCCAAAGCACGACCAAAAGCAGGATTACCCACTAGATGGAGTGCATTCATTGCAGAAGTCAACAGTTCCTCCAGAAAAAAAGAAAGTTTTCACAGTGGCCTCAACCAAAAACACAGCAGAATGCATGAAGCTCTTGCTGCACACGGTCTCCTCTCCTCCACAGAAAGTGTGGGCAGACAACTGCTGCTAATCACGAAGTAACTCATACTTAATAGTCAGAACAGATTACAAGAATGTGGTAGCATATGCACAACGTGGGCACATTTTCAAGAATCAGCACCAAAAACCAACAAAGCAAGCAAGCTAATCCTTCAATAACATATCTGTGATGCCCCTGGATTCAGAAACCAACATTTTCTTCACCACCACTACCTACATCGTCTGTTTCTTGAGGGATTTGGGTTACACATCAATCAGGACCATGAGTGTGCAGCACTCGTTGCTGCAGCAGGCAATGAGGGTGAGAGGCTGCTTAAATGCAAACGTTCCCTTTTGTGCTTCTTTTATTGCAGAAGATTTTGTCAGCAATTTCTTTCCATGAGAAACACACACAAAATGCAAATATTCTGCCATTGCACTTTGCCTCCTTACTCACCCGAACTCAGCAGAATGCCTGCTTGAATTATAATTGGCTCCATAAAATGAATCATCGTATGGGTAAGCACATACCAGGCACAGATGCAAATCACACAGACAGTCAACAAATGGACTTACATTCTCTTTCGAAAATGATCTGGTGAAGCACAGGTACCGTGTGACCTTGGATTTAAACAAGCCATCTTTCCACAGGTCAGCATCCAAGCCATCTGCTGTTTGTGCAACCTGTAAAGAAGAGACAGAGGGAGAGAGGAGACATGTGAGCCAAGATAAAGTTAATACATGTGCAGTACTTCTTCCTCAGACCTCTCCTAATTAACAGCAGCCCAAACTTTCACAGCATCTCATTAGTTTCTTCGCAAGGTGCAGTGCAAAGAACTTTCAAGAGGAGGTACAAAAAGAAGTTCTAAAAGTGCTGTCTCTCAGGAGACCCTTGATTAAAGATGCTCTGACAAAGGCTACTCTAATGAGGAAACTGCAACTTCAGTTACAGTCTCCAAACAATAGTTTGGAAAAGTCAGCACATTGAGGCATTCATTACCACTCCACACACAAGGGCACACACACCGGGCATGCTGCGAGGGTCCGTGGAGACAGAGCACAGAAACTGACCCACCCCAGGACTATTTTCATGGAAAGCCAAGGAATTCTGGCTCCCAGGTCAAAAAGCTGCTTCCAAGCAGGCTGGGGAATCCCTGGTCACTGGTGGATTTTAGCAGCAGGGCTGCATGCAAGACACAGCCCGCAAATGTCCCTCTCCAATGCAACCCCGCATCCAGCCAAACTGATAGCACATGATGGTGCTGGTAAGGAAACAGACCCTGGACCCTCCACAGGAGAGACAGCATGATGTGCAGGAGAAAATCTCACTGCTAGCTGATTCAAGGAGTGGGCAGGAGGCAGCACCATGCACTGGGGAAGGGCTCTACTCTCAGCAGCTGAGCACTCACCACACACAGAGCAAGCTGGTAAGAGCCCTGGCCCCAAAATGTTTGTTGTAAGAGAGGAGGCAAGAAGGCAAACACAAGGAGAAGGGTAGAAGAAACAAGATTATCCCATCAGACTAACACCCAGCTGGCATTTCCAACAGGAGACTCCAGCATGCTCTGAAGCTCCACAGAAGCTGAACTTCTGCCTAATGCCTCTCAGAGGGGGCAAACTGCTCCACAGCAGCTCTTGTAATCACACCGAGCCAGCCCTTGGCCCCAGAGCGGCCTGGTAACAAAGAGCTGACACTTGTCACCTTTGCAGCCCTGTTTAGCTGGGCAGGGACTGCGCCGGGCACAGGAAGCCAGAGCTGTGTGCTGACAAGGCCTCCCATTCCCCCGAGTGCAGCAGACAGACACGAGACAGTCTGATCAAAGCAGCAAAGTGCACTGACTGCTCCCTGAAGCTTGGCAACTGCTGCTCACAAGGAGCCCAGCTCAGGCCAAGCCATTGTACAGCACACACAGCTTTTGTGTTCAGGCTCTGCAAAGAAACATGCCTGATTTTTAAACAGCCACATTTTACAATAGGATTTGGGCAAAATTTTTTGCTTATTTGAATTCTTTGAATTCAAATCTTTCCTAAACGGATAGTTTAGGAATATGTAAAATCTACAGGCATCTTCCTCTGTGATGGGTAAGTCAGTCCTAGTGAAAAGATATTCAGGAAACAGTCTGTTTGGGAAAACTGCTGGCATATAGGGATGGTTAGCTTGAACTCCAAGCCAGGAGAATGCAAACATGAATGAACTTGTCAGAAAACTCACGGGGAAAGAAAACAGAGCCATATAAACAGGAAACTTCTTGCATCACCTGCTGGGCTCCTGCAAGCAAGGAGAAGCCCCAGCAAATCTCAAAGCAGAGCTGTGCCTGACCAGCATGCCCTCAGGACAGGAGCCAAGTCCCCAGCAGACCAGGCCAGCAGGACAGGCACTGCAGAGCCCCAGCTTGCCCAGTCTTTCTTGGCTGAGAGGCAAGGAACGTGCGAGACAGAGGATCTGGCACCTGGCACCGGGCACAAGGAATGGTCCTGCTCCTCATGCGGCTGGGGGAGACACTCCTCACTGTGAGCTACAAACAGATGCACTTGACAGAGTGACATGGTGTGACCCCCCAGTAATGCAGGGTGACCTACCTGCCGCACAGCCCTCAGGGTACGGTTACTGCACCACTGTCAGGTCTTTGGCAAGCGGGTCCCCTAAACCTCCTGCCCCACAAGGTGATCTGCCCCTCTGGCAAAGTCAGGGCTGCTCCTGCTGGGTCTGCAGCTTGCTCAGGCACTGCCCCAGAGCAAACCCCACCACGGAGCTGGTGTTCAGCCTGCAGCAAAGAACACAGCTGCACAGGAACCACACCTCCCTCCTGTCCCAGGCTCCTGCCTCCCCCCTCTCCTCCCCACCCAGACACTCAGTCTTGCCTGTTTGGTTGGATTTTCAGGAATCTAAATTCAGACATTCTGCATATTTTGGCAAAATCAAGTCTTTGGTGCTTTAGCTGTGAAAAGGCCTTGCCAGTTATTCCAAATGCCAACAGTGCATTTGTTTTCTAAGCAGACACAAAGGCAATAGAGATTATGGAGTAACTAAAGTACTACAGAGGAAAAAAGGTCTCTGTCCCATTTGCCAGGACATCCCCCCAGGCACTGCCGCCTGCCATCTCCAGCTGGGCAGTAGGCTGAGCCCTGGGGCTCCATGTGAACCTGGGAAATGGACCTGGACGTCTATAGGCATTTCAATGAAAGGGAAACTGGTAAAGCCTATAAATAACAAAGGTGTCTCAGAAAGAGCTGGTTACTTCATTGCAAAACTTGAAACCATCAGTGAAACGACATGAGAAAATACTTCCCCATGCAACTCTGAATCCACCTGGAGAACTGAATGCTGCAAGATGCAGCAGTGACACACAAAGCCACTGGATCCCTAAGGGGACTACAACATGCCAAGAAACACTGCTGTGAATGCTTCCCAAAAGATGAGTGTGGGCTCTCCTTTCCAGGGTGCAGTGTGCGCCTCTTACTATGAGGGCTCTAGGGAGCACACTTGTGGGATGAGCTGCCAGAGCTGCCTTCCTCAAGGCTTTACAGCAATCAGCTCCCAGTGCCTCATTAAGGAAATTGCATACCTGCAGAAACACAGCTCCCAAGACCACCCAGCTCTGCACATTGCCCATGTCTCAGAACACGATTTCTCTGCTGTGCTGAGCACTGCGTTTGTGCATTCAGCTTCACACTTTTGGGGGGCCAGAACAGGTTCCAGAGAAGTCATGGAGAAGTGGCAAACTGGCACACCACACAATGCTCCAGTGCACTGACTCACAGACCAGCCACCTTCACAAACACCCAGGCAAGAGCAGCACACTCGTGCCACTGCCCCTGTCACATCAGCGTGGCACCCAGCATGGCCCCTTGACAGCAGCTGCTGCACAGGGGACAGGACACAAGGGTGGCTGCAGCGCCCAGGCACACTGCTGGGGTGGTAAGCTGACGCGTAAAGTGACGTGGCAGCCGTGCTGGGGGAAGGACAGCGCACAGCAGGCACTGCCCCACGCCCGCTCCAAGGGCAGACAGTGCTCCTTGTGAGCAGACAGGGAGGCAGCAGAGCCAGAGCAAAGGCAGCTCCTCGCTGTGCCCTGAGGAGACAGCGACCCACATTCACCAGCATTACACCACCACCATAATTGGATTATGCCACAGGAAGACTCTTTTATCTTGTTTAGTTTAAACTGCGTTAGCGCTGCAACTCCCCATTAAGCCACAGGCAGGCTATCTGGGGTGAGCTGCTCTCTGCCCAGCCATTTAGGCAAAATGCAATTCTGTTATCAGAAGTCTCACACTGTCCCGTGCTTCTTTATCAGGGCAAGCAGCTAATTACACAGCCTGGCTCACACAGGTAATGAGCACTTGGAAAAACACAGTAAAGGTAAAAACCTCCCAGGTCTTTAAGGAGCTTTTTCACAATGCTCCCCTTGTGTCCTTACTTCAGCCTGATCCATTTTGTTTCTTCAGACTGAACAAGGTATGAAATCATCCAGAGCTGAAGAGGTGTGAGCAAAGCTCAAGTCAGCTGGCTTCCACTCCTACCATACAAGCTGTGAGGCTCTGGAAACCCAAGGTGTGATATAACACAGTTGGAGCAAAACACATAGAAAGGCAAGCAGGTGAACTACAGACCAAATCTTTCTCTATAGATCTCTGCAAAGTCAGTATTTTATATTCCACAGTTTGGGACACTGATCTATGAGTAGAAACATCCTGCTGTTGGTTACACAGCAACTAATTCAAGGAACAAGCAGCTGTTGAACAGCAACCTCCCTTTATCTGTTCACACATTCATCGACCCTGTATCCAGCAGCTTTTTCCTGCTGCCATTCTTCTGCCAAACCTTAGTTTAGAGGTTTGCATTCTGCCTGTCAAAATCATCCTTGCCATTTCAGCTGGATGCAAAATTCTTTGATTCCCTTTCTGGAGTTTCTCATCATCATTGTGCAATGCTGATATGTGGGATTAAACAGCTGATGCGGGATCCATTTATTTAGAGATAGAATTTGTACAATACTTAGGACTCCTTCAGGATGAATGTTACTAGGATTATTAAATTTGCTTGCCATTGTGGCCAGCTGTTTCAGTAAACTCCTCCTCCAGGAAATTAAGCTCCTCTGGAGTGGCAAAGATGAAGAGGCAAATTTACACCCACCACCCTCTGCTGAAGGAAAGCACCAAGTGCTGTGGGCTGAAAGGTGCGCAGCTGACTACCAAATGACTCCTCACAGCACAGTTCAAAGGCATGTTCTCTCTCTCTGTGCTCCCAGCACAGTAAAGGCTCATTAGTGCAGCACCAAAGTATTAAGTGCAGCAGCTCAGAGAGCTCTACTTACAACGTCATATCCAGTGGGTGCTCGGCTGCGGGAGGCCAGCACGCCGACACCGGTGATGGGATCCATCGGCAGCTCGGGCAAGGCATCCGAGAGGTCTCGCACCTCAGGCATCATGGACTGCTCCTGGAAGGAAGGAGCAGAATTAAAGGGCTGCCTGCTGGGCACCACACCCCAGCAGAAGCCAGAGAACCAAGAGCACACATGCATGCCACAGTGCCTGTGCTGACACACCACAGACGGCCAAGGTAAACACAGGATTAGGCCAGACACACCTTCTGCACTTTCATTTGCTTTTGGTAAGAGAGTATACTTGTGGGCACTACTTTGCAATGCCAAATAGGTTTGAAATTTGGGCTGGCAGCCTCTGAGACTCATTTTGTTGCTTCCATGGGCTGGTCTCCATCTAGCAATGACAGAAAAAAATCCCTTCTCTTCCAAAAAGAGAACAAATTTCATCCCCAAGCCAGGCTGGTTGAAGCAGCTCTGTCGTTTTAAACAGCAAGAAATCTGCTCCTAATGGCCTTAGAGGGAGGTTCCCCATCCACTATGGGTGTTAAGACATGCTGGGCGTTCCCCTTGAGTCCTCAGTCCCATCACACGCCAGTCAGCCAGGCTGATTTCAAGGAGCAGCACAGATGTCTCTGGCGCTGGATGCAGAACCACACTGGCTGCAGGGAGCCCCAACACCAGGAACACAGAGGAAGCACAGGGTGGGCTGGCACAAAGCAGAGAGGCCTTGAGGAGGCCCGAGCATCTTCCAAAAGAGACACATCACCGAGAACGTCAAGGGAGGGAGATATGCAAAAAGGACAGAAGCAGGTAAGACCAACTAATTTTGGAGGGATGCTGCTGCAGGAAGCAGGAGGAGAGCACAAGAAAGGCGCTGAAACAACCGAGGTGAAGGATGGGGAAAGGTGCCACTGCCTCAGCATGTGGCTCCTGCAGAGGCAGCCAGTCAAAGCAAGTCTTCTCTGGCTTTCAGGCAGGAATGCCCCAGGAAACCGCCCCACGCACCCCAAGACAAAGGGCAGTGCTTTGTGGAAACAAGCATCACTGCTGCACAGCCAGACAAGCCGGGAACCAGAGCTGCCTAATTCAATTCCCTCCTCAGAGCAATCAAACCCCAGCATTTCTAGGCCATTTAGATGGCTGGTTACTTACTGCTTCTAGAAAAGGCAGAGGTGAGTACTGGTGCCAGTGGAATTGGGTTTACACTTCACAATGCCCAGTCTGAACAAACATCGTGCTGCAGGCAATAAAAAAGAGCAAGTCTGGGCCCTAAGTAAATAATAATAATGTCACATGAACAGCCAGACTACTTGAGGAGTCCAAAACAGGTGCTAGTGACCAGTAGTGGTGCAAACACTACTGCTGATGAACCAAACAGGAGAGAGCTCTGCTTTAGCACCAGTGTGCTGAACACGCATCCAGCACACAGAGCAAAGCAAACCCTCTCCACTCCCAAAGCAGCTCAAACCTTCGAGCATGATGGCAAGTGCAGCCTGAGCCCCAGGGGCTCCCCCTCCTCTCTCAGCAGGCTCCCTGTCCTCAGGGTGGGCGAGGAGCACAGGACCCTGCTGCAGGAATGCTGGAGGCACTGGCACGGCCATGACAGACCCTGTGCCAATGCGTGTGCCACCCCACAGCTCAACCAGAGACCTCGCAAATAACACAGAACCTCAAACATACAGCATGGAAGAAACGTAACATGAATTTAACAAAGAGCTTACAATCTGTTCTTCATGAATGTTTTCTGAAACTTCAAGTCACTCAATAGTCTGCTGACTTCTTACTACATATTGGGAGGAGCTGGGAGGTAATGAATGCTGACGTAAGCTTCTCTTAGGCCATTTTGAGCTGCAGTCCAGGTAAATGATGATATTCCCCAGCGTGTTAAGAACACTACACGGCAGGCTCCCACCCAGCTGCAGCGGCACTGCAGGGAAGCAGCTCTGCTCACAGGGTGCCTCTGGCCCCCACCAAACACACCCTGGTGAAGTGCCTGCTGCTGAGCGCTGCCCAGGCCGCGTCTCACCGTGCTGGGGCCTGTGGAGGGAGGCCCAGCTGCCCCGGCAGGAACCTGAGCAGCTGCCAGCTCAGCCTGGGCAAGCCTGAGGACGAGGGGGTCCCCGGCACCAGCACAAAAGGAGGGGTGGGCGCTCCAACCCACAGCGTGGTGCCTCCCCCTCAGCCCGCTGGCTCCCTGTCCTCAGCAAGGGAAGAAGGACACCTTTGTGGGAGCCATTTGCAGCCCTGCTCGCAGGGCAGGGGGAGGGGAACCAGCATCAATCCTCACTTTGTGCCGGCTCACACAAAGCCCCTCTATGGCGGCAGCAGAGCTGGGCGTGGGGCTGTCTGCCTGGCCGTGACACGGCACAGCAAAGGCACACGGGGTAATGTGGCACAGCACCGGCACCCAGGGTAACGTGGCACAGCACCGGCACCACGGGGTAACGTGGCACAGCACCGGCACCCGGGGTAACGTGGCACAGCACCAGCACCCAGGGTAACGTGGCACAGCACCGGCACCACGGGGTAACGTGGCACAGCACCGGCACATGGGGTAACGTGGCACAGCACCAGCACATGGGGTAACGTGGCACAGCACCGGCACCCAGGGTAACGTGGCACAGCACCAGCACCCAGGGTAACGTGGCACAGCACCGGCACATGGGGTAACGTGGCACAGCACCGGCACAGGGCCCGAGCAGCACCTGCTGCAGCAAGGGCACCAAGCTGCCCCTGCCCAGAGAGCCCAGCACCTCCTCTGCCCCGTGCCTGCAGCCGACAGGGATGGAGGCACAGCTCCTGCCCAGCAAGCAAACCTGCTGTGGCCACTGCAGCACGGCCAGGCTCTGCCGCACCAGGCAATCACTGGGCAGAACGACTGAGGATGCATCTGGAACAGATATGGAGCAGCAGAAGTCAGTTGCACACTGGGATAAATATTTTTGTGAACTCTGCACAGGTCAGAGGGGAGTCTCTGGCTGGGCAATCACGCAGATCATTAGTTACACTGCACTTCTCCGTGAGAGCATCAACAAAGTTTGGTTTCTCTTCTATCGAACCTTCTAATTTAAAAATGGAAAAATAAACAGTCAAAGAGGAGATTAAATTAAGGAGCAGGATTCTATAAATACCTCTATTCGGCAGCTTGTTACTTCAATTCTCTTTAGCAATGTGAGTTTGACCTGCATGCCCAGCTGCCATCACAGTGGCCGAGCACTCAGCCAGGATATGGCTCTCAGCACCCTGCAGCAAGCTGCCTGTGCCACCCGCTCCCTGCAGGGCTATTCCGGGAACAGGCCAAAACAATGAGAAGAACATTTTTCCCATCAGCTGGGAGCATGCTCCCTGGAAGTTTTCTCAGCTGTGGGGCCACATCCAGTCCCCAGCACAGCCCAGCAGCCAAAGGAAGTCAGATGTGAGCTCTGGGGCAGGAAAAAGCTTCAGAACACTGTGCGGCTGCCCAGACAAAGCCAGCGGGGAAAGAAAGTGTCTCTAAGGAGAAAGTCCTTGTGCATCCGGGCAGCACCAGCTTCAAGCAGCACAAAAGGAGGGTGGGATGGACAAGATGGACAGGATGCACTCTTGGACAAGCAGCCACCATGCTGCTGGCTCTATCCCGAATGCTTCCCAGCCCTCGAAGCAGACGTGCCTCAAGGCAGGAGGCACAGTGCCCCTGGGATCTTGATGCCCAGCTGTAGCAGAGGCCTTCTGGGACTCCACTGGCTTCTGGCACAGCCTTCTTCCCACAACCCATGCCCACAGTCACACACACCTCCCTGTCTGCCAGCACTGCCAAGTTTGGCTCTTTATAGCCTTTTTGCTTGTTCTCTCCTATTTCCTTGTTATGTCATCCGCCTTTATTAGTTTATCCTAGGCATACTTTTCTGCTGGCTTCACTGAGGTGACTGACCACACAGACTGCTGGGCTCTGGCTGGGACACATACACAGCAGAAGAAGCCGCTTTCAGAAATGAATGTGTTATTGTGCGTTTCTAGACCATTTTCTGCTCTCAGTGTTCCTTTTCAACAAGTTCAGCAAGTTCAAGAGCTGGTGGGTACATGACCAGATCAGGCCTTTCAATGTGTTTGCTACAGAAACATCACGCTGCCAACAAAGTGGGTCAAGCTCTGAAGTTAAATAGCCAGGGACTTAGAAGGAGAATGGTGTTATTGTTTCTTCCTCCAACTACAAGCCCTGCACTTTGACACTGGCTTGCTCTTCCCACAGGCAGAAAAGTATGAGCTAAGGCAAAACTGGAATAAAAACCAACTACCTCACTGCATCCCTGCAGTAGTCTGTGGGAAATGGTCCCATAAACCAAGCAGCCTTCTCTCAAAGGCTGTCCTCCACCCCTGCAGGAAGGCACAGCTGCCACGCTGCCACAGCTCACCCACATGACAGCTCAGCACACGGCCCCAGCCAGCCTTCTATTTCTGCTCATGGAACACGGCATCGTCTCCATCAGAAAAACAGGAACCCACAGTGGCCATCAGCAGCGGGCCTTGGAGGCCACCGTCACAAACAGGAAGGATTTCAGTTTCACGTTTCACCACCATTGAAGGCATGCCTGGAATCACCCCTGCACACAGGCTCCCTCAGGAGACAGTTGCCCTGCAGCAGCTGCAAAACCTACACTTTGTGACTGAATGTGATGGAAACAGGAACTTAAGTGACAGAATGAGCAAAATCGAGACCCTGTATTGCTTCACAGCACTTCGAACTATGGACACACATTTCTGAAGTGTCCTGTTTCGAATCAAAATAGGTTTCCATACGCGGATGACCTTGCACCAGGGCAGCAAAACTGAAATGACATTCGGTTCAGTTATTTCTCTCTTGGCAGAGGTATGAACATGTCTCTGGGGGCTACTGGCACCCTTAGCCTGGGATTCGCTTTGTCAGAGATGCACGTGGTACAAGAGTGAGATGTTGTCTGTTTCATCTCACGCCTCCAGAAGTCAAGCTATGCCTTCGTCTAGAAGGGAAGGCCATCTCAGCTAAAAATTATAAGGATGACACTGCCAACCTGCCGCACAACACACAGGCTCCCTTGAAGAAAAGACGAGCACGTTCTCACTCAGTTAAAATAAAATACAAAATGGAGAAACCCAAGCTTTAGCCTGAGCAGCTACACACCTGCTGATACCTGGCCTGTCTGGTTTCAGTGTTACTGTGACCAAGCTGAGAATGACCCAGCTCTGGGAACCTGCAGACAACACTGAAGAGTGGTGGACCTTTGAAAATAGCTCCAGAAACCGCAGAGAAAGCTTGCAAACCTCCGTGATGCAAGGCACGAGTACTTAAGACACAGGCAGCTCTGTGTCGCTGCTCCAGCCAGGCTGTAAGAAGCCAGCCAGTGCCACACCTCCAGCCATGCACTGAGCACAGGTAAGATACGGGCACTCAGGTAGGCCCGTGCTACAAACGCAACAAAAGACCACATGAAACGGGGGGGATTTGTTATTTCCTCTACCCGTCATCAATAAGAATTTACAGTAAATGCCGGAGCAGGTCAAGGTCACCGGGGCTGTACCCCACGGCTGGTACCCGAGGCCGCTCCTGCAGCTAGCCCAGCCTCGGAGGAACCGCCGGGTCTCACGGAGGCGCCGGGGCGCTCCGGCCCCGGCCCAGGAGCGAGGTCCCCGCGACAACCGGCCCCGAGAGCCCCCGGCAGGCCCCGGCCCGGGGCTCAGCCCGCCCGCCCCGCCCGGCGCCGCGGCCGTGCGAGCGCCCCCGCCTCCTCCCGCCGGGCCGGGCTGGCTCCGCCGGGCCGCCCCGCAGGGACCGCGAGGCCCGGCCCGGCCCGGCCGCGGCGGCTGCAGGGACACTTAACTGTTGCCCGTGCGGCGGGCGGCGGGTCGCGGCTCCCCCGGCGCAGGCAGAAGCAGCTCCTCATCGCCCGGCGGAGCCGGCGCGGCGCGGCCCGGCGGGAGGAGCGGCGGCGGGGGAGCGGCCTGCGGGCCCGGGCGGAGCGGCGCGGGGCGGGGAGCGGAGCGGAGCGGACGCCGGGCAGGCCCAGGCCCGGGCTCGGGCTCCGCCGCCGCCGCCGCTCCGCGCCCACCGCGGCCGGACCGCGGCGCGCAGGGCCCGGATCCCGCCCCGCCCGGCCCGGCCCCCGCGCCGCCCCGCGCCCCCCGCCCGAGCCCCGCGGCCCGGCCCGGCCCGGCCCGTCCCCCGGGACACTCACCGCCGCTGCCGCGCCGCTGCCGCCGCCGCTCCGCCCTGGCCCGGCCCGGCCCCGCCCGGGCACCGCGCTCGGCCCCGGCACGGCCCCGCGGCGCCCGGGGCCACACCTCGCCAGAACCCCGCTTCCTCGGGAGCAGGGCAGTGCCCGGCCGAGCTCCGAACAGCCTCCCTGACCCGGAGCAGACGGGAGGTGCTAGGTGGAAATGGCTGAATAGTTGTGATTTGGACAATGTAACCTCCTTCTTCCTTCTGAAACGGGCTGCATCCAGGAGATGGGCAGCAGCTGCCGTGGGCTGAGAAGGGCAAATGGTGTCAAAGAAGCTGGTTATCTTCTCAAGAAGTCCCCGGGGTTGGGAGCGATGAGCGGTTTCAGCACCTACCTTCAATTCATTAAGATATTTGATGCTCTGTCTCACCGTGGCCTGGAAAACAAAGATATGGTCCAAAGTAGTCGGGGTTTGCCCGGCTGGCTGGGTGTCCAGCCTTCGGGTCCGCTCACGGCACAGAAAACATCCTGAACAGAGGGTCTGCAAAGGTCCGGTTCTGCTCAACCTTAACACGTGCCAGCGTTGAAACTGACGCCACACGCATTGAATTAGCAGATGATGTGAATTGCAGCATGTCGTGGCACAGCAGCGTGGTCTATGGCCATCACTACATACACCAGTCCTGCAGCTGGCCTGCACTGCCTTTTGAGCACCTTACCTGAGGCAAGGTCAACAACAATCGGCGGGAGAGCAGCAGGATGGGTGTGGGGGCTGACATCAGCGGCCTCCGGTGCAAGACAGAGAGTACGAGCTGATAATCTAAAGCAAAAGAAAAAAATCCTGGGGTGAAGAACAAAATAAGGGAGGGAAGGCAACACGTTAATGTGTGTGTGAATTAGAAAGTAGGGCAGAACCCTGTTCGCCTTTGTGAAAAGCTGAGAAGTGATGTGTGTGAAGTGCAGCAAGAGATTCTGTAAAGTTAACGGTGAAAACTACAATACAAAAGAGTTAAGAACAGCTTGGAGAATTTTTGTTAATGGTCAAGTCGCAAGCCATCCTGAAAGCTCTTATCAGACATTATTCAGTCATTCCCTCGGAGCAGATGGTCTCCCCCGTCCTTTATAGAGCTGGTTTACTCTATTTCCCATGACGCCAGGGTTTTCTTTGTGTGGGAACCTGTCTTTGTGACTGAGAAGAGGAGAAGGATCTCTTTTTTTTCTTTCTTTTTTTTTCTCCCCCATTGTCTTTTTGCTTGATTTGGCCATCTTTTGAGGAGTTCTGTTCAGCCTGTTCTTTTCTGACCTAGATAATGGTTTGTGCCTTCCATCCTGTTTGGACTGTCTCTACATGGCTTTAGGCAGTCTGAGCCGATCGAGCAGCAGTGGCTGAGCCAGCAGCCCTTGTCTTTGCTCCCGTGGGTGTCTCCGGGCCGGTTTTGCCCCTGTCTGGCTCTCTCTGAGGTGGGCAGGAGCTCGGCTGCCCAGGCGCTTCCCAGTGGCCCAGCCTTGACTGGGCTGTAGGTGCTGATGTGCCTGCAGGGCCGAGGAGCAGGGCAGCTCTTGGGTTTGATCCTCAGGCCTGCTTCAGCTCCTTGCTCTTCATCCTGCTGTGGTCAGACTTCCCACCCAGCAAAACGCTGTGAGCTGTGATTAGCCAGTGTTTGAGAGGTTTGTCTGGAAGGCAATGTACACATTAGTGGTTTTGTGTTCCCGTCCATGAAGCAAACAACAGAAACGGGAGTCCTGCTTCATCCTGGACACAGTCCTGGGCTGGGACCAAGCCTTCCTCCTGTCCTGACTGCTGCTTCTCTCCAGTAAAGCTTTTTAGACTGGAGCTTGCTGAACCATGGTAATAGGTGTTTTGAACAGTGACTCAGTTCCCTCCCTGTTTGACCAAGGCTCTCTGGCTCTTACTGATACAGCCCTGATGGCTGTTAGTGGCTTCTGCATCCAAAGATTAATTTTTTTTTTTTTGAGCGATAAGGAATACAATGCATTTTTTTGATTTGGAGAGTAATTTAGAGAGAAGAAAAGATGATGCCTGGTGGAAATGAGAAATATATGTCCCATACATAATATATGCCCCAAATGTCCTATTACAAATACAAGAAGATTTCCTGAACTGGAGAAGTTGTTACACATTACAGTGTGCTAATGCTCCCCCGTGGAGATGCTGATACTGAGAGAGTCTTTAGTGTAATAATATTAAAAATCCGAGAGTTTCAATAAGATCCTCCCTGCTACCATGGTGGTAGGAAATGAATTGATTCCAAAGGAAGACTCTAATTGCTGCTTAGTATCCACAAAATATTCAAAGATTCACTGCAAGCATATATCCCAAAGTGTCTGTGGCATGATCTGCAATAACATGTTTCCAGAGAGAGTCACTTCCAGAGGGTTTGGCTGCTGCCCTCGGAGTGGCTGCAGCACAGCCCAGGGCAGTGCTGGCACCTCTGCCCGCAGGCACCTCTAAACCTGGGCAGGCTGGGCGGCTGGGAAAAGCCCCATTGTTCTCTTCCAGGGGCACTGCACGGGCTCTGAATCAGCAAATGCCGCGTGTTGGGCACATGAATCATAGCTACACTGGAGTTGGTTAATCTATCTGTGTAAAGTTACTCAAAAGCATAAATATTTGCAAGTATAATGCTTTCCTATGAATATTTTACATCCATCTTTTTCAAGATCCATTTATTTACTCCTCTTTATTTCAGAACATGTCTTTTCTCACGAGTTCTGCAGTCCTGTATGTGCTGTCCAGCTCATACCAGTGTTGTCTTTTCAGGACACCCGATAGGGGGAATTTTGGTCAGTCCTGGCTCTGGTACTGTTGCTGTGGCTGAGCAAGCATGGCTTGCTTATCCCTGGGTGGATGGCTGCCAGAGCTCAGGTTTCCAGATCGCTGTTCCAAAGAGCGGTGCCTGCAGCCTGGCTCTGTCAGCTGTGTGGGACGTGCTCCGTTTGTGCCACCCAGCACGGTGTGGCTGGGAGGGGGGCGACTGCTGGTGCCACTCCTCAGGGCTTAGTGCTGGCCACAGCGCAGCTTTGCACCTCACAGTGGCTTGCTGACAGCGTCTGTGGGGTGAAGAAGGTGCCTGGGGAGCCAGTCACACAGCCATGCCAGAGGAAGCTCAGGGCTGGGGCCAGAGACTGCTGCCAGTGCTGGCTGTGGCGAGGTGCTGCCCACCACCCTGCAGCTCCCACTCTCCATGGGGAAAGCCAGCAAGGAAGGGGCAGGGCCCTGTCCTGGCATCTCCAGCCCCAGAGCACCTCAGCTAAGCAGACACATCTGCTCCTCACTCAGGGGCTGGACCAAGACAGAAGACAGTGGTCGATCCCCACCACCCTCTTCACGTTTTGTAAAGATTTCAAGTATTTTATAACAGCAAAATCTGCCCATGCCCAGACACCATCTCTGAAGAATAACAGTGCACAGGTTTTGCACCTTCAGCTGAGAACAGACAATACACAGAGTCCTGTGGCTAGCACAAGGACACTGACCAGTGCTGCTGCACATGCTTCTCCCAAGGGCAGCAGGAACTCCCAGCAGACCCTGGTCAAACCTCACCATCAAATAGGATCCCTGTTTTCAGGGGGAAACAAGCTGTAAAGGATCCTGCATCCACATCCTGCCTGTATGCTAAAGTCTTTTAAAATCCTTTGTGCTGCAGGAATTAATCTCTCCATAGCCACATTTTGCATAGTAGTGCAATAGTGCTGCACATTCTATGTTTTCCATGCTTGTTTTTGGAGGAAAATCAGCCCGGAGTTTCATTTCATGCAGGAGTTGCTGCAGGTCACAGCTCAGCTGCTGCCTGGTTTTAAGGTTTCTTAAAGGTAGGTTTAACCTGCTGCCTCTAATTTGGTGCACCAAAATATCTCTTTGCAGTTAGAACTTCCCTTCTATATTTCTAGTTTACAGCTTGATTATTCTAAAAAAAGTGCGGAGGTCCTAATCTCCTTTAACTCAGACACCCACTCTGAAACAGATGAAGCAATTTTGAAAAAGCAGTTTCTTGATTCATTTCCCATTAACTTTCCTATCCCATGGTTGTTATTAAGCATTAGACAAGTTGTCACACATGTATTTCAGTTGTGATGTACAGGACACCAATGTACAGCAATCCTACCAGAGATAACTGATTTATGTAGCACCCAGTGGTGGCTTTGGCCAGGACAGGGGTTCAGCCCCTAAAGAGGTTCAGGGCATCCCTCACCTGAAGGGGTGGTCCAGGAGGAGAGGCTGTCACCAGCTGCCCCCACAACAAGGCAAGCAGGGCCCAAAGCGTCCCCTGACTGCCAGGGTCACAGGGAGCCCCTGGCCCAGGGTGCACAGGCACTGGCACTGTTTAGTGGTACAGGGATGCAATCTGGCCTCCTGAGTCCTGTTTCTAGGCCCCACAGCCAGGACCAGCCCTGTTTGTTCTGTGGAGACACCCTGGGACCAAAGCACAACTGCTGTTCCACCAAATGGAGGGCAGAGAGAACACTGTGCGGCTAATTACCAAGGAGAGCCACACATCCAGATCCTCAGATTATGAGTAATGGCCACAGCACGATGGAAACCTTTGCTTGAACAATTTTGAATGATGAACACATTTGAGGAAATAATGTTTTCTTTGCAGGCCTCCTCTGATGAAATGCTACTGCTTGCTTTGCTTTCTCACTCGGGTGGGTGCTGCCCCCACAGTGCCCAGCCAGCCATGCTTCCTGCCTGTCCATGGCCTGCCCTGTGGAAATGTGCAGGGGAAATCCGTGGACGTGCCTGGCAGGGCTGCAAAGCTGCTGACCCAGGAACAGGCTGGCAGCAGACAGCATTCCAGTGCTGGGTGTTTGCACAAAGGAATGCCAGGGACTCAGTTAATAGGTGACCATTTGGCAGGGGTACTGGGAAGTTTGTCACAGTTCAGCTGCCTCTGTAAGACTTTGTTTGGGTGCAGCCCCTTCTCCATTTAGCTATGCAGGACCTCAGCTCTGGTCTTCCAGCTCCTGAAAGCAGGGCCACAGGCAGCACCCCTTGTTCCTCTTAAACTGAAAGAAGTAATTCACACACTGGTTAAACTGCAGCAGCCAGGGATTTTGCACCCCTGTCTAGCCCCAAGCTGTCCCCCTGTGCAGCAGCACCAGGGAATGCCAGGGGCCCCATCCCCTCCTTCAAGAGCACATTGACTCCTTCCATGGCAATTCCCAGGCCAGCTGGCATCTTTAGACACTGCTGTTTGGCTCCTTGGCTACTGCAGCTTGTGCATATTAGCACCCCAGCAAGCTTCCCATCCATCTGACAGGACCTGGTGTGGATAACGATGCCAAAGTCGGTCATAACTGAACAATTACTGTATCACCAGAAAAACTGCAATCCCAACATCCTTAATGAAGGGTCCTCAGGAACAGCAACATGTTCCCCATTCTCATCTGGCTGTCCCCAAACAGAAGGCCACTGACCCAAGGGCATCACAACACCCTTGGGCAAGGGCAGAAACCAGCCCAATTAATCCTACAGCTGAGAAATTTCAATTTCTTCTGGCCAGAGATGGGGGT
>NC_050497.2:11128257-11205757 GCF_012460135.2 Molothrus ater | reverse complement strand
AGTGCCCCTGGACAGGGAACAGTATTTATTTCATGGCAGAAAGGAGAAGGAATTCATTCAGCCATTGCCTATGGTTTCTTGGCCAGCAAAACCAGAATATTCCTGTTTAACCTCCTGAGTCTGTCAAGGATGATCCCATAGAGCCCTGCCAGGCTGGCAGCAAGGGACACTTTGGGATCATGGGCTGGTGTTTTGTTGCTATACCTGCAAGGATTCCTGCACAGCCCTGAGCAGAGAGCGTGGGCAGGAGGGACAGGGGGACAGCTGGGGGGACATTCTGCAAAGGCCACAACTAGGGGCCCAGCCCCATCTGTGCAGCAGGAACAGGACTCTTAGGGGTGGTGCTTTGAGCTGGATGGGTGTCACCCAGGGACAGGGGCAGGTGCCAGCCTCCAGGATATGTAGGCTCCTCCAGCTCTGGCAGCTCCTTGGTAAGGGAGTACCAACTGCATGAACATATTAATTCTATTTCTAAAAGTCTGAGGAAACAACCACCATTAGCATAGCTCCCAGTTCTGCTCTTTAGGTATCATATAATTTAGATTAACAGATATTTTGCAGATGCCACCAAAGTTGACAAGATATAATTATTTTCAACAAGAAAAAGTTGGTTTTTTTGGCTGCTTTATGATTGTGGGGCTGTTCCCAAACAGTGATCCTGCAGCATGCTGGGCTGTGGTAGCTCTGTCCCCATCTGCATGTCTTGTTTGTGCTGATATTTGCCACTGTGAGGCTGCCCTTGAGCAGACCCTGCTGCCATCGTGGGACAGCACCTTCCCAGGTCCAGAATGGTGCTGGGCTGCCCGGTCCTGGCTGCTGTTCAGGATGGAGCAGGCTGGGCACCGGGGGTGCCAGGCAGAGCCTCAGCCTGCAGAGCCACTGCAGGGTGACCCTGGGGAGAGGGCAGGGCAGGAGGGGCGTACAAAGAGGGGTGAAAGGGAAATGCCACCCTGCAGCACATCCCAACCACATGAGCCTTGTCTCACGGCTTTGGCCTCTCTGTGTCCCTATGTGGCCTGTCCCTGCGCCCTGCAGACCTGTGTACAAGTTCCCTCTGAGGTCCCTCTCCTGTCCCAGGTGCCCCCCAGCCGAGTGTGGCCCTGTTCCCCCCATGTCCCCAGTGCCTCCGGTGCTCCTACCGCATCCCTGCTTTTCCCTCCCTGCCCCGTGTCCTCTTGGTGCTCACCGTGCCCTGGGGTCCCTGGTGCCTCTTGTCTCCATGGTGCCTCCCTGCCCCGTGTCCCCCCGTGTCCCCCCGTGTCCCCCCGTGTCCCCCCGTGTCCCCCCGTGGCTCCGCGCCGCGTGTGGCGCTCGTTGTCCACCAGGTGGCGCTGTCGGAGGCCCCCGGAGCCCCGGGACGGGCCCGGGCCAGGACCGCGGCACCGCCGGGGAGCGGCCCCTGCCCGCAGCCCGCAGCCCCTGCCCGGAGCCCGCAGCCCGCAGCCCGCAGCCCGCAGCCCCTGCCCGGAGCCCTCAACCCGGAGCCCGCAGCCCCTGCCCGGAGCCCTCAACCCGGAGCCCGCAGCCCCTGCCCGCAGCCCCTGCCCGGAGCCCGGAGCCCGCAGCCCCTGCCCGGAGCCCGCAGCCCGCAGCCCCTGCCCGCAGCCCCTGCCCGCAGCCCGCAGCCCCTGCCCGGAGCCCGCAGCCCGCAGCCCCTGCCCGCAGCCCCTGCCCGGAGCCCGCAGCCCGCAGCCCCTGCCCGGAGCCCTCAACCCGGAGCCCGCAGCCCCTGCCCGGAGCCCTCAACCCGCAGCCCGCAGCCCCTGCCCGGAGCCCTCAACCCGGAGCCCGCAGCCCGCAGCCCCTGCCCGGAGCCCTCAACCCGGAGCCCGCAGCCCCTGCCCGGAGCCCGGAGCCCGCAGCCCGCAGCCCCTGCCCGCAGCCCGCAGCCCCTGCCCGGAGCCCTCAACCCGGAGCCCGCAGCCCGCAGCCCCTGCCCGGAGCCCGCAGCCCGCAGCCCCTGCCCGGAGCCCGCAGCCCCTGCCCGGAGCCCGCAGCTCGCAGCCCGCAGCCCCTGAGCCCCGCGGCGCCAGAGCACCAGAACTCTTCTTTTATTTCTTTTCCTCCAAGAATCAGTTTTCCGTGGCGGGAAGCGTTTCCATTGGAATGGGATCACTGGCGGGTGTCAGCTTCAATGACACCTTTAATGGGAGAAAGATTAAATCACTTTTTTCCCTTTAATATTTGGTTGATACGGTGAAATATTCAATATAATACAGCCACTGTTCTTGCTTTAATTGCTTTTGCTTAAATTGTGTGTAATATTAAATATTTCACATTATAATCTATATTATGTTGTATTTCATAATATATTTTTATACACAAAAATTTGATCATATCAAGAAGGAAGGTTACATGCTTCCAAATTAAAGTTTGCTTGGTTTTTTCCTGTATGGTGTATATTAAAGATTTGTTCCAATGTAGAGGAGAATGGATGTCATGGTGCTGGTGTGTCCCATGGACCTGGAGCACAGGTATCTGGCCGTTCCAAACCACGGGTTTCACTGTGCTTTTTGGCTGACGTGGTTCCTGAGGCCAGCCTGGCCCTGGGCGGTGGCACATCCCCACCGATGTGCTCTGCCCCCATCCTGCCTCCCCAGTCCAGCCCCCCCAGACTCAGGATGTTGTGTGGAACGGTCTCAAACATCACTTATTAATAATCACATATTGTGTGAGATGCCCAGTATTGATTTAAACCCAGGGGCAACTTTTGGAGGAACAGGTTTAATTTATAGAAACTCTGATGTCTGATAGCAATAAATAATTAGGCGATCGTAAGAAAAGGGATCAGAGGGCTCTACCCTCTGACTCCAGCTGGCTGCTCATGTCCTGCTAATAAATTGGTTAATAAAAGGAGAAAGAAAGCCTGGATTCTGGGGTTATAAAAACAAATGACATTTTTATGTTTAGTGGACAGGAAGAACTGGGAAGGCAGAGAAGTCAGGTGGGTGCACCGGGCATCACTCTGTGTTCACCATCTGAATTTCTTAATGACATTCTCATTAAAAGTTCTCGCTGCCAAGTGCTGTTTGCTTTTCCCTCAGAACTGCCTGCATTAATTAAAGTAACTTGCTTGAAGTTGTGTACCTACAGCGTGGTTCCCCGCCACTGCAGCAGGCTGGAGGGGATGCCACAGCCGGAGCGTGGGCTCCTCTGCCATGGGCTCCCTGTGACAGGCACCTGTCAAACCTGCTCCAGCCGATGTTTGGGATCTTCACTCCCAGTACATTTTGATGCATGGTGTTTACTGCTGGCCTGACGGGCAGAGCCATGCCCATGCCTGCGGGCGCCCTCCTGCATCACCTCCCACTGCACCCTGCAGCTGAGCAGTGCCAGCACCTCCCTGTGCCCTCGAGCCAGGATGAGCCTCTTGGGTTCCCCAGCGGTGCCCTCAGCCCCTGCACGGTGCCACAGCCAGTGAGTCCCGGTGCCGTGCAAGCAGCCAGCCATCAATAACCTGAGCCCGAGCAGCCGGCGCTCTCCTGCTGCCTCAGGGCAGGACCAGCGGCCGGGCCCTCGCTGCAGGAGCGCTCAGCCACGTCTGCAGGGCCCTGGCAGCATCGGTGCGGCCCTGCTGCAAGACACCGGGATTGCAGCGGGTCTGGGTGCAGGGCCCTGTGAGTGCCAGCAGGCAGCCCTGGTGGGCACAGCTGGGTCAGCACAGCTGGGTGGGCACAGCTGGGTGGGCACGGGCAGGTGGGCACGGGCAGGCACAGGTGGGTGGGCACAGCTGGGTGGGCACAGGTGGGTGGGCATGGGCAGGCACAGATGGGTGGGCACGGGCAGGTGGGCACGGGCAGGTGGGCACGGGCAGGCACAGCTGGGTGGGCACAGCTGGGTGGGCACAGCTGGGTGGGCACGGGCAGGTGGGCACGGGCGAGCACAGCCCTGCAGCCAGCCTGGCCCCCTGGACGTGCTGGCAGACTGACCCCTCGCTGCCCGCCCCACACCCTGGCCTGGCCCAGGCCCTCAGCCTTCTCTCTCCGCCAGGAAAGCCGCGTGTAAAGGCCGTAAGAATCGCCTGGCTGCAGTGAAAGATCTTCAGGGCAAGAAACCAAATAAAATCTTCATAGTGATGAAGTGAAAAATAAAACATGGTTTAAGAAAATGGTCCTTTTCTTTGCCACTGGCGGGGGAGGGGGTCCAGAAGGGAACACAGACAAAGGTGCTGAAGGTCTCAATCATCCCACTGCTTAATTATTCTATCTCTCAGAAGGCATCTCCAGGCAATTAGAATAATCATTCATGCCTGTGCTTTACAGGGACTCTCACATTCTTCCCGTGAAGCATCAGAGCTGGATTGTAATATTTTTTTTAAACTTTAACAGTGACCTGCAACTAAAAGAAAAATAAAAGTTTTTTGAAATATTAGTTTAATAAGACATGAGAATAATATTAAGGATATGAGCCTCCCTTATTTATTATTTATATGTATAGTGTGATTTAGAGATGCACTTGAACCAAGCAAGTCACTACCAAAGAGTGGATCTATCCCTCTCTATATATATTAAAAAAACCTACAATATTCGCCTGGAGATTCTGTCCACATATTCGGAGATTGTGATTTAACATACACAGTTTATCAAGGCTGGTGTGCTGCACACAGAGGCTGGGGTTTTATGTAAGGGTATAAATAACCAATGCACATAGCAACTTTAAATTACTGCTAATGTGTTTTACTTATGTTCCCACTAGAACAATATGTGAAATAACAGGGAGTTGCTAGGCACACGCTTGACAAATAATATCCATGCGTTTCCATTTTTATTATTTTTATACATTTCTTATTAAGCCAAGTGGTGCAGTTCATGCCCATGCAGCCGCCCGGCCCTCACTGCCGGATCTCAGTGGTGTGAGCTGGAGGGGAATGCAGCTGGCAGGGCTGGGCTGTGGCACAGGAACCAGCACTGGCACTGACACCGTGGGGCTGGCAGGGCTGGGCTGTGGCACAGGAACCAGCACTGGCACTGGCACCATGGGGCTGGCAGGGCTGGGCTGTGGCACCGGAACGAGCACTGGCACTGGCACCATGGGGCTGGCAGGGCTGGGCTGTGGCACAGGAACCAGCACTGGCACTGGCACTGTGGGGCTGGCAGGGCTGGGCTGTGGCACAGGAACCAGCACTGGCACTGACACCGTGGGGCTGGCAGGGCTGGGCTGTGGCACAGGAACCAGCACTGGCACTGGCACCGTGGGGCTGGCAGGGCTGGGCTGTGGCACCGGAACGAGCACTGGCACTGGCACCGTGGGGCTGGCAGGGCTGGGCTGTGGCACCGGAACCAGCACTGGCACTGACACTGGCACCACGGGGCTGGCAGGGCTGGGCTGTGGCACTGGCACCGGGAGCAGGCAGCGCTGCCCCTGGCAGTCTGTGCCAAAGGCTGCATCCCTCCAGCAGCCTCTGCTTTGGCAGCAGCTGGGCACGCACTCCGTGAGGAGAAGGGCAGCCTCACCTGGCGTGCTCAAAAGAGGCCATCCACAGAAATCCCAGTACTAAACGTGGCACTGGTAGGAAAGAACTTGACTAGGAAGGAGGACAGATTTGCTCTAAAGCATGTAATCATCTCATCTGCGTGCTCTAGAGCTCTTACAAAACCTTCTCTGCACTTAAGCAATGGGTATGTGAGGAGCAGGGAGCACTGCTCAGAGCCTGCCCCCCCGCATCTACAGCCCCCCCCAAACCCCAGCAGGGAGCTTTCCATTAAAACTACTTAGCAGACAATAACTATTTCTTTGTAAACAAGTGTTTGAGTGTTTATTACTATGTCACCATCAAAGCCATACAGCTTTGTACTGTGTTTAATGGAAGAAAATTAACAGTGTTTTGAAACCCACTCCGCATAGAAATGTAAATGGATTTCCCAGGGCACACAGGCTGGGGCTGTCCCTGGAACTATCAGGTGCCCCCCTAGACATTGCCACAACCTCCATTCTGGTGAGGCAAACCCCCTTCACTGCATTGTCCTCACAACCCAAATGTCACGTCTTGCAGCGAGAGCAGAGTCCAGCTACACACTGTTAATGTTAATTGAAAGACTTCCCTCAGTCTCCATGAGAGCTCAGGCAGCCCCAAAAATGATACCCAGATGAAATGAGTGTCACATGGGACTGGCAGCTCACAGGACCTTTTTTTGGGGGGTGAAATAACAGCTGCCAATGAAGAGTGTAGCTGTGTTATGGAGAATATTAATTTGGTCAATATGATGATCAAGATTATCCTTAAAATGTATTTCCAAAGAGTAGGCAGCTGTGACTGCCCAGTGCAGCAGCAAGGGGCCACTGAGGGCTGGGCCAGGCCGGTGCCACCAGTGATGCCACTGTCCCTGCCAGGACACTGCCCAGGGCTGGCACCAAGCCCCACGGCACACACACCCGTCCCCACACAGAGGGAAGGGACGTCAGCCCTCAGCACAGGCCCTGGCAGGCGGGGAAAACACCCCATTCCAGGGAAAAGCAGCTTTGGATCTTTAATTAAAAAACAGGGTTCACAGCACCGGGGCATTGACTTCCACCAGTTAATCTCCATCACTTCATTTCACCACCAACTTCCATACTCTACAAAACTGCTGGAGACAATTTTTATTGATTGCTCTTCAAGCCGTCAAAAGCGTCCCTGGCTGATCATATGTTACCCCTAGACACCTTGTGCATTTCAGATAATAACTTGGTGCTCTACAGAAGAAATGAATTGGATGTGCAGTCAGTAACTGTCCAAGTGAATCATGTTACTATATGTCAGCAGCCCAGGCTCTGACTATCATTTTAACAGAGAGAAATCTGCTATTTTCATGGCTGTTTGAAATTATTTTCCAGATGAATAAGATATAACAACAACTACTTACAGTAAAGAATAATATGGGGAATCTGTTTGCTACTTGGAAACAAATCTTTCCAGTGTAATGCTGTTTAATATTATTTAATCTGTAACTATGAACATGAAATTTTGAGACTAGCTTTCATGTAGTTCAAAAAGCTTGTGATGTGGGGGAGTGGGAAGCTGGAGCTGGTATGGGTGATGGGTGGTATTTGCTCTCTTATAACTGCAAATACAGTAATTCATACAGAAAATGGAACATTGCTAAAATGAGGTTGACAATGATGCATCCTGTTGCCAATCATTGGCAGTGAAGGTTTATTTTGCATGAACAATTACCATGTGCCAGGCTTACTTCCTTTTTCCGGGGTGTTTGGAGTGTGTGTTTTGCTCGGAATTGCTGCAAATAACTGCAAATGGATTTTGTGAGGTTGAAAAGAAGCAAATAATTTAGAAGCTCTTACCAACCTGGGAACTCGTTATTTATACAAGCCTTGTTGTTTCTGTAGAACCAGCTTAACACGTTCCCCAGGCCTGACCCTGGCAGGGCCGGGCTCTTGGGCAGGCAGGGCACAGGGGGTGAGTGGTGGGCACAGCCCCGGGCTCTGGGCACCCTGGGCAGCTCCCCCGTGCACGGGCAGGGCACAGGGGGTGAGTGGTGGGCACTGTCAGTGCTGTGGGCACCCTGGGCATCTCCCCCGTGCACGGGCAGGGCACAGGGGGTGAGTGGTGGGCACAGCCCCGGGCTCTGAGCACCCTGGGCAGCTCCCCCGTGCACAGGCAGGGCACAGGGGGTGAGTGGTGGGCACTGTCAGTGCTGTGGGCACCCTGGGCAGCTCCCCCGTGCACGGGCAGGGCACAGGGGGTGAGTGGTGGGCACTGTCAGTGCTGTGGGCACCCTGGGGCTCCCCGGGCAGCTCCCCAGTGCACGGGCAGGGCGATGGAGCGTGGGCACTGTCAGGCCTGTGGCACTGACAGATCTGCTGCAGGAAACCCCTACCCACCGCCCGGCACAGGAGCAGCTGTCCCTTTCACTGCCTTATCTCCTGCTTTACAGAAGACTAATGAGAGGGATTATTTGACTGATAGCAGCCTGCTTTCCTAGTCCATCACACACAGTTTCCCCTCCAAGAGTTTCAGGCTCCATAAGTGGCTTTATAGCCCCACCTCAGGCAGACGCCTGCTGCTCCTGGCCACTCCATTCCACCCCAGCTTCTTGTAAGAAAGGGCCCCAAAAGGACACATCCTCAGGAAACAGCTGCCCTGCCACTTCTGCGGAGCCTCCCAGAGGCTGAGCCCAGAGGCAGGAATACAACCCCCAGTGCCTGGCTCAGCCCTGGGAATGTCTCCAGTGCGTCCCAGAACCAGGTGGCACCATCCAGGGAGAGAGTGGCCAGCTCCTCATGTACACAGGAGTTCTGAGAGCCGTGTCGCAGCTGTGTGTTACAGCAGGCAAAATGATGGAAATAAAGAAAAGGAGGTTTGGTGGCATGGAGAAGGGCTGGGGCTGCCTGCAGCTTGGTTCCTTAGGGACAAGGGTCCCAGCAATGCTGAGCTGCAGCTCATCATCTGTACACAGTGGATGGAGTCCTTTTACTGAAAGGATTAAATATGTCATGAGCTATAACTGCTGCAAAATAGCAATTCACTCCTTGGGTGCGTGAAAAAAAGGTGATTGGGGCAAGCCATATTTATTCTGAGTCCTGGTGCTTTTCTGAGTCCAGAGACAGGACCTATGTGCATACAGATTTGCATGCATTACATGAGCACAGCCATCCCACTGGGTGCTAGAAGCAGTTTGCCACCCCTTACTGGACTGGTCCAACACCAGCTCAAGAGCCAGTACCTGGAGAGGTGATCCCACCCAAAGGTGGCTGCAGGGCACCCCAAGCAGAGGGACTTTCTCCATGAGTGTCCCTTTTCCTGCAGAGCCCGTCCCAGCCCAGGCTGGGGGCACAGAGCAGCCCCCACACGGTGGGATGGGGGTGGGATGGGCCAGGCACGTGCCAGAAGTGTTTTGGATCTGGCACGATGGAACACCACCAACTTCCCTCCCTCCCCTCCCTCCCTCCCTCCCTCCCTCCCTCCCTCCCTCCCTCCCTCCCTCAATCTGTTCCTCAGCTTCTCAGCTTCCCGCACTGGTCCCTGATGTTCTGTCACAGGCTCCCGGTGGGAGCTGGAAGCAGAAAATGGTCCTGCCACTCGCGTCGGCTCAGCCTGCTCATGTTCCAGCTGGTAAGTCATAAAGAAATGGTAAAACACAACCCCCTCAGGGCTGCTGGGAGCTGGATCGAGTTTTTCCATCTCTCCCCAGAGACTGCTCTTTATTCTCACACTGACAAAACTAATGGCCTGGCTGGTCTGACAGTGACAGAGCGGCCAGTGGCGTCGGCCCCACCAGCGCGGTGTCACGCGTGACGGGCCGGACCCCCGTCCCGCTCTGGGGACAGCTCTCAGCCTCCCGTGCTGACACAGGCCCAGGCTCCTCGCAGGCAGAGATCGTGTTTGCAGATAAATATTTAATTTTTAAGAATGAAATCTTAATTACTGCACTGGCTTGCACAGTGAGACTGTAAGGCAGCGTCCCCACACTCGGGCAGGTGCAGCGGTCGGGGTCTTTGCAACCGCCTGGCCCCACTGCAGAGGGGGCTCCCCTCACAGGCAGCCCCTGTGGCTCGCTGTGCTCTTTGGGGGCTGCACTGTGGAGGTCCAAGAGCAGCCAGCCACGCCAGGTGAGGCAGTGGTGAGAGGTGACTGTGCCCTGGCCTGGCAGGTCCCTGCTGGTGCCACTTGGTGAGGTTAGGCTGGGCAAGGGGATGTCTGCACACGTGTTCCTCCATCATTTAATCTGGAGTGATGCATATAGAAATTTAGATCAGGCAGCTTGACATTCCTGACTGCTGAGGCTGTGAATCGATGGCCTCTCTACTCCCTGCCGGGGAGATCGATTCCCCAAGCACAATGGATTGGTTTCATCACTTTGGTTTCACCTTGTCAAAGTCATGTCTGATTTACTTTAGTCTGGAGGGCAGCTTTTAAGTATTTCATTGCATTTTGTAATCTGGCCATGTGCCTTTGCTAACCACACTGCCCTCTGTGAGGCTGGGGTGCACCTGGCAGCAGGTTGGACAGTTCTTCCCACAGCAAACAACCAGCTTGGTCCGGGCAGGCCAGCTCAGAGCATCCCTGTTGGCAGGGAAACATTGCCAAGACTCAGAAGCAGCTGGGAAACCTCCCTGGGATTGTTTGTTCTGGAGGAGTCCTGGGCCTGTCCTGACCGGGATGATGCTCAGTCCAGTGGCAGCATTCAGGCTGGTTGAGAAAACAAAGTTTTGCAGCTTTGCATCCTTCCCCAAAAGACATGAAAATGGAACATGTTACTGGATCTGGCATGGCTGTAGCTCTCCCAGGAGTGATGCAGCCAGTCCTGCAACCTTCCTGGTGTCTGGTTGTTAGAAAATCATTTTCCTGGTGCTTGGTTTGGCCCAAGTTCTGCTTTGTCCAATTATAATCCTGGGTGAGTTTCCTGAATGCAAGTATTGATCACTCTTCAGGCAGGTTTTCTGTCTGGTCTCTACATTACCTCTGCTCTTCTTCAGGCAATCCATTATATTTTTATAGCCATGGGTATTATAATCAATATACAGTAGCAATCTAATTGATTTGTCCAAGGCTCTCCGTCTGCAGCCATCGGTGATCAGGAGGGTCAGGCTGTGTGTGCAGCTGGGGAGCAGGCATGAGGTCCCCATGAGGTGAGGGGCAGCTCCAGGCCCCTTGCAAACACCTCCATCACACTCCTCCTGTGGTGCCTGCAGTGCCATACTCTGACCCCCTCCCTGCTGCTCATTACCATTATTTATCTCTCATGGATGCATCTGGAGGCCACAGGAAGGGTCAGGGAACATTTGTACAGAGAATTAGCAGTAATTTTTCAGGGGAGAAATATATATCTCCTGCTTTATGCAGAGCTCGGTGGGGTAAGTGGGCTGGGAGCCGAGCTCCTCCCTCCACCTGCTCCATCTGTCACTGCTCCCACACCGCCAGCGCTGCATCCACTCTGCTGAGATGGATGCCCTCAAGTTCTGATACTCTCGTGGGCAACAATAAATGTTTGTGATTGGAAAGGCCCCTGGGGGTGCTCCAGCACTCCCACGGTGGTGGGAGGGTGCAATTCCGTGCATGCAGAACGGGGAGCCCAGCCCAGCCCCACTGCAGCCCATGCCAACCAAGCCAGGCAAGGGTGGCTGGCAGCACCTAGCTGGGCCAGCACCAGCTTGGAGCCAAGTGGGCACACAAGGGTTAATTTGGGAAGATCTGTGTTGATAATAAAGCTGCTTTTTTCCTGACGATGATATGATCGGAGCAGGGTTGCTATGGCAACAGTGGCTCTAGAAACCCCCCCGACCACTGTGGCTGCTCCCAAGCCATGATGTGCCCACCCACCACCCCTCCCTGCCCACACCCACCCTCCCATTCCCACCACCCGACCCCCGGCCCACCAGTCCATCCCACAGCCCGCCCCATGCTGCACCCCCCACTCCATCCCCTGTGTGCCTCCTGTCTCACGCTCACACCCTGCCCTACACCACTGCCCTGTCCACTGCCACCAGCCCAGGCCCTGCTGGCCCCCAGGGGTGCCAAGGGCACCAGGCAGCCATACTGGCATGGGCCAGGTCCCTCAGTGCAGCCTTGTGTTGGCCCCTTCCCGCCTGCCCCAGAACTGCCCTCTGGGCGCAGCGATTCTCTCGCCCTTTCCCACTCCTCGAGGTCCAGCTTTGCTGAGTCCCCCATTGGCAACCACCAGCAGCCGGGTGCCCACAGGGTGCCCTGGTGGCCCTGACCGTGTTGGGAGGTGGCCAGGACCACCAGCCCTACTGTGGCAGAGGGTTCAGCGTGTGGCCAGGCTCTACCAGGGCCTGTGCCCCCTCTGGGCCTGCTGCTGTGGGTGCTGCCAGGGCCTGTGCCCCTCTGTTCCTGCTGCTGTGGGTGCTGCCAGGGCCTGTGCCCTGCTCTGTTCCTGCTGCTGTGGGTGCTGCCAGGGCCTGTGCCCCTCTGTTCCTGCTGCTGTGGGTGCTGCCAGGGCCTGTGCCCTGCTCTGTCCCTGCTCCTGTGGGTGCTGCCAGGGCCTGTGCCCTGCTCTGTTCCTGCTGCTGTGGGTGCTGCCAGGGCCTGTGCCCTGCTCTGTCCCTGCTCCTGTGGGTGCTGCCAGGGCCTGTGCCCTGCTCTGTCCCTGCTGCTGTGGGTGCTGCCAGGGCCTGTGCCCTGCTCTGTCCCTGCTGCTGTGGGTGCTGCCAGGGCCTGTGCCCCTCTGTTCCTGCTGCTGTGGGTGCTGCTAGGGCCTGTGCCCTGCTCTGTCCCTGCTGCTGTGGGTGCTGCCAGGGCCTGTGCCCCTCTGTTCCTGCTGCTGTGGGTGCTGCTAGGGCCTGTGCCCCCTCTGTCCCTGCTCCTGTGGGTGCTGCCAGGGCCTGTGCCCCCCTTGGGCCCTGGGCCTGCTGCTGTGGGTGCTGACACCACCCTGACACGGTGCTCACTAAATCACGCACCCTCCTTCCTCCTCTCCCTTCCTCCCTCACCCATTAATGAAATGAAATAAATTTTCCATTTTTAAACGTGAAGTTTTAAAAAAGAGCTGCAATTCTGCGCACATGCAATTCCCAGCGGGAGGGGAGAGCGGAAGCGGGGCCCTTGTGCTAAATACAGAACAAAGCCTTCTGTCTGAAAATACCTACGAGGAGCTAACAAATGCTAATGACAAAATAATGTATGGGGGGTTTAACGCTGGATGCTTTTTATCAGCAAATTAGCACAGTTATTATGCTGCAAATGCATTTAACAATAATTTGTTTCAATAACTGTAGAACTGGTATTTTAAAAAATATACACCATATTTAGAACACTTCATCCATGAAGGACCATTATTGTTTTTTCCTCCCCAGAGAGTTATAAAGGTCTCTCTTACAAGTGAAAGAAATACAATCATCACCCTTCACAGCTCAGTTACTCTCTTTTATTTTATTCAGAGCCATTTAAAGTTTGTGTTTTTAAAGGAAAAAGAGCAAGTGTCTTTAAAGGGTCAGGGCTGGAGAGGGCTCGGGGACCCGAGTGTGGGTTTGTCTGGGATTGCAGACAGTGGTGGATGGGTGAGCCCAGAGCTCGGCATGAACGGGATGCTGGCACGGGGCAGAGAGCGGGTGATGTGCCAGTGCCTTGGGCAGCCCGCGGGCACTGTGCCCCACCAGTGCTCACCGGGCACTGCTCGTGTGCTATGGCAGCTCTGCGGGGTGCCCCATCCCTGCCGGCCCTGCAGCAAGGTGGGAGCAGGCAGCGGGTTCTGGCCGGGGCCGGTAGGACAGGGCTGCCCTCTGCAGCAGCCTCCTGTTTACAGCCCAGCGCCCGGTCACAAACCATTAAGGAAGGAAAACAGCTACATCGACACTCACCCGAAGTGGATTCATGAGTAAATCAGCTGCTTTTAAAATTTCACTGAGCATGAAAGTTCACCTTTAAAATCCACATAAACCACAGCTGTTCCCAGGGCATCTAAGGCATAATCCCAGGGGAGAAGATACATTCAAATGTGCAACACAAGCACAGGGCTGTCAGAAAGTTGAGGCTGCATCTGTGCCTTCAAATCCTTTCCTGCTCCAGGCGGTCAAAAGTGGCACCCAGCACCCATGAGCAGGCAGACGTGTGCTGCTGCCTGCTGCAGCCAGGAAATGCTGCACCAGTTGGCTTGCTGGGCTGTATGGGAACAGGATCCTTGCTGGGCTGGATGGGAGCAGGATCCTTGCTGGGCTGGATAGGAACAGGATCCTTGCTGGGCTGGATAGGAGCAGAATCCTTGCTGGGCTGTATGGGAGCAGGATCCTTGCTGGGCTGTATGGGAACAGGATCCTTGCTGGGCTGGATGGGAGCAGGATCCTTGCTGGGCTGGATGGGAACAGGATCCTTGCTGGGCTGGATGGGAACAGGATCTCTCTGGGCTGTATGGGAGCAGGATCTGTCTGGGCTGTATGGGAACAGGATCCTTGCTGGGCTGGATGGGAGCAGGATCCTTGCTGGGCTGGATGGGAACAGGATCCTTGCTGGGCTGTATGGGAACAGGATCTCTCTGGGCTGTATGGGAGCAGGATCCTTGCTGGGCTGTATGGGAGCAGGATCTCTCTGAGCTGTATGGGAGCAGGATCCTTGCTGGGCTGGATGGGAGCAGGATCTCTCTGGGCTGTATGGGAACAGGATCCTTGCTGGGCTGGATGGGAACAGGATCCTTGCTGGGCTGGATGGGAGCAGGATCCTTGCTGGGCTGTATGGGAACAGGATCCTTGCTGGGCTGTATGGGAACAGGATCCTTGCTGGGCTGGATGGGAGCAGGATCCTTGCTGGGCTGGATGGGAGCAGGATCCTTGCTGGGCTGTATGGGAACAGGATCTCTCTGGGCTGTATGGGAACAGGATCCTTGCTGGGCTGGATGGGAGCAGGATCCTTGCTGGGCTGTATGGGAGCAGGATCCTTGCTGGGCTGTATGGGAACAGGATCTCTCTGAGCTGTATGGGAGCAGGATCCTTGCTGGGCTGGATGGGAGCAGGATCTCTCTGAGCTGTATGGGAACAGGATCCTTGCTGGGCTGGATGGGAGCAGGATCCTTGCTGGGCTGGATGGGAGCAGGATCCTTGCTGGGCTGTATGGGAACAGGATCTCTCTGGGCTGTATGGGAACAGGATCCTTGCTGGGCTGGATGGGAGCAGGATCCTTGCTTTGGAGAAGCTGCAGCCCAGGCAGCAGTGAGCACTGCTCCCTTCAGCAAGGCCATGCCAGGAATTCCCAGGAAGTGCCTGTGCAGCACTTCTTCAGTCCTCTGGAGAGTTCTGGCTGCTTGCTGGGGAGCCAGCTCTGCTCTCAGCTCACCCAGCAAGCACTGCTGGCTGATAAAATCAAACAATAACTTCCAGGACAGTCTACTCACACCATAAACAGCTGAAAGAAAATCCATCTCTTCTCCATGCAAAACCACTGATGAGTTCATGAACTGTGCTGGGCAATAAATCACTTGTGCTTATGCAGGAGAGCTGAGGTTTTTGGGTTCCTAATAGGCACTCTGACAACGTGATTGCTCCATATTTCTCTGTAGCTGTCACCTTTGCAGGCCTGTCAATGCTCCTAATCTTTTTTCATTGCAATGTCAAGTTTTGGTAAGTGAAGAGGTGGAAGGTGGGATGGGATGTAAGCAATATTGGGACCAGTTTCCTGAGGCACTCCTGGAGCCCTGTCCCTCCTGACAGGAGCCCATCCCTGGCTGCTGCCCTGCTGAGGGGCCTTGGGGTGGCTGCAGCACCCAGGCAGAGGGGCTGGGGCCATCTCCCAGCTCCTCTCCCTGCTCCCTGCCATCCTCCCCCTCTCCCTGCCCTTTCTCTGTTCTCCATCCTCTGCCTTTTCCTCCCACCAGACCCACCAATGCACAGGTTCTGTTCCCATGGGGAGACAGCCAGTGCTGAGCCACCAACGCAGACCAGAAAACATACTTTTAATATTCAGCATCTGGATAGACAATAAAAACTGGGACAAATAATCTAGTTGAGGCAATTACCTTAGCATAAATGTATATATTATTTATAAATGGATTTGAATATATAAATAATATTGATAAAATTTGCATGAGTAAAAAGAGACATAATTACCAAATGATGCCTTAGAGCAGTGTATCCTGCTGGCTGCTTGCTGCCCTGATTCTCATCCAGTGGACCCTGTCCCAGTCCTCTTGTCCTGCTAAAAATATGACATACACATTTACCTGAGCTAAAAAAATAGAGCCTTAAACAAGGAAAACAGTTTAGAAAAATCAGTGCTGCCTGAGAAGCTTTGGCTGAGTTTTGAGTGAGATTTTAGGATTCAGCTTTTCCTGGGGATGTAATTCAGGACAGGTTTCAGAGATCTGCAGAGACAAAAGGGCATTATCCAGCAGCTGGGGGCCATGGGGCTGTGGCCCTCAGGAATGCCGGGGTGTCCCTGCCCTGCTGCCAGCACTCACCACCGTCCCTGGCTGCCACAGCCCTGACCTGCTCTTCTCCTCCTCATGAAAGGGCCAGGAAACTCTATGGGCTTTAACTGAAACCACCAGTGGTTTTTGTAAAGTTAAATTCAGCAGCAAAGGGAGCACATAAACAGTAGAGCATAAACGGGAGCAGTGAGCTGAGCACTTGCTGGTGCCCGAGCCGTGGCGAATGAAGTTGTCTGAGCCTGGCGTGTCCCACACGCGGCTCTTTAATAAAACTGGCTGAGATTTGTTGATAAGCCTGAAGCAAAGTCAATGTAAAGTGTCAATCCTGCCTGTTCACAGGAGCCTTTGGGGGTCAAGCTGCTTCCTCGCTATGATGGTCGTATCACTGATATGTCAGCCGCGTGTTAACTGTTTTCTTGTGACTCCTGCTCAGATCACACACGAGATGCAGATAAGCCAAGGCAGAAGGGCTGGGGCCAGGCTGTGCCGTGCTGCTCTGTGCCGTGCTGTGCCAGCCCTGTGGGGCCTTGGCAGGCTGTGCTGCAGCCGCTGGCCAGGCCTGGGTGGCAAAGGCGGCCGGTGGCACTGACACACGGAGTGGGGGAGCCACAGGCACTAAACCCCACTTGGCCCGTGGGTTCCACCACCCGTGCCAGGCTGGGCCAGGTGGGATGAGCATCTGATGGCTGCACTGGCTGCACTAAGTGAAGCTGAGAGAGAAGAAATCAAAAGAAGTGGGGTTTAATTAAGTATCAACCAAGATTTATGCAACTTTCTCTTGCCATCATAAATATTAATAAGGAGCAAGTGGTGACTCTGTGTGGCAGGCACTGTCGAGCCATGAAGGGATGTTAATTCCAGGCTCTTTGAGATGGACTAAGCGTGACACAGAGCCTCTTTGATTTGGAATATTCCTTGGGTTTAAAAGTTAAATAACATGAAGGGGGATTTAGTGGGTAGTAAACCATTAGTGAGGCTGGGATTTAAACTCCAGTACGCATGTCGTGTATTTCACGATTGCCAAACTGATTAATGGCAGCATTGCCAGAGGAGCTGCTTTGACAACACTGGGTGCCCTTGGCAGGATCGCAAAGGCCGGACTGGCAGTGCTGGGATGTGGGGCCACTGGAGCTTGAGTGCCTTGGGGGGCCCGCAGAGGGGGTGCCAGGGATGGGGAGCAGGAGCAGGGACATCCAGGGCCGCCCCCAGTCTCACACAGCCTGCAGGCAGGTATTAAAGGTGACACAGCTGGCCTGAGGAAGGACTTGCAGAGCCCACTAAATCTCCAGGCATCCCTTAAATAAAACTTTATGCTGGCTAATAAATTTTAATGGCACTTGTCAGTGCTTGATAACTGCAATCATTCAACAGAGGAGGAGAAGCCCCAGTGCTGGAGCATGGCTGTGCCATGCGTGGTGCCCGCCGTGCCCGCTGTGCCCGCCGTGCCTGCACTGCTGCTTGCCATGGCCACACAGAAACAAGCAAATCCTGCAGCTCCCTCTCTCCCAGTGGCAAACTATCCCCTCCTGGTGTGCACTGAGGAACAGGCATCTTCTAGAGCCAGAAAATAACTGCCCAAGGAGGGAAGCACAGAGCTCTGCAAATGTGTTTCAGGACAGAAAATAAAAGCTTTTGTCTTTGGAACAATGCCATGTTTGGGATTTGGGGAAAAATGATAAAGAATAATCAAAAGGTTTTCAATTTTCAAAAAACTGCTTTTCAGGCCAACACGTATTTCATGAAAAAGAAACAAACCAATCAGTAGTCTGGGAACTTGTTTTTCATCACTAATTCAAAACACTTTCCAGACTTTTCTCAGGACCCTGAGCCAGGATTAACACTAGAGTTTATCCAACTGCAGCATGTCTCAGCAGCCTCCCGTGGATGTGGGGGCCCACTGAGGCCTGGCTGCAGGGCTGAGGCAGTGCCTGCCCATGCCAGCCCTGCAAAGGGACAGGCTCACTCGGGCTGTGATGGGCTTGTGCCATGGGTTTGTGCCATTGGTTTGTGTGATGGGTTTATGCCATGGGTTTGTGTGATGGGCTTGTGCCATGGGTTTGTGTGATGGGTTTGTGCCACAGGTTTGTGCCACAGGTTTGTGCCATGGGTTTGTGCAGTGGGTTTGTGAGATGGGTTTATGCCATGGGTTTGTGCCATGGGTTTGTGTGATGGGTTTGAGCCATGGGTTTGTGCCATGGGTTTGTGCAGTGGGTTTGTGAGATGGGTTTGTGCATGGCACAGGCAGCAAGGGTGGAGCACATGCGGGCCTGCCCAGCACAGGCAGGAGAGAGCAGCTGCCTCTGAGCTGAATTTAACTTGACTGGATTTAACTTGAGCACAGGGAACATCGTGCAAGCAGCAGATCCTGCGGAAAGGATCAGCTCGCTCTGCGTAATAGCATTTCCTTCCTCTGCTCCCTCGCCCACTGCCGTGCAGCACGGCTGCACACTGAGATTTCATGTAATTTTGTTTTAGTGCAGAATTTAATGTTAAGTTTAAATATGTAATTATCTTTAATTGAAATTACATCCATGCTTTTCATTAACAAGATGCACAGAGTGAGCCGTGTAAGGCAGCGCCGCGCAGGAGCGGGGCTGTCCCGGCCGAGTCCCGCTCCGAGCGGGTGCGGGGAGCCGGGGGCAGCCCCAGCCCCGGCCCGTAGCCGAGGGGCGCCCTCCCCGCGCCCCTGCCGGTGCCGGCCGCGGGCTCTGTGTGCCCTGGGCTCTGTGTGCCATGGGCTCTGTGTGCCCTGGGCTCTGTGTGCCATAGGCTCTGTGTGCCATGGGCTCTGTGTGCCATGGGCTCTGTGCACTGCGGGCTCTGTGTGCTGCGGGCTCTGTGTGCCATGGGCTCTGTGTGCCATGGGCTCTGTGTGTCACGGCTCTGTGTGCCATGGGCTCTGTGTGCCATGGGCTCTGTGTGTCACGGGCTCTGTGTGCCCTGGGCTCTGTGTGCCATGGGCTCTGTGTGCCACGGGCTCTGTGTGCCCTGGGCTCTGTGTGCCACGGGCTCTGTGTGCCCTGGGCTCTGTGTGCCGCGGGCTCTGTGTGCCCTGGGCTCTGTGTGCCACGGGCTCTGTGTGCCCTGGGCTCTGTGTGCCACGGGCTCAGTGTGCCACGGGCTCTGTGTGCCCTGGGCTCTGTGTGCCATGGGCTCTGTGTGCCACGGGCTCTGTGTGCCCTGGGCTCTGTGTGCCCTGGGCTCTGTGTGCCACGGGCTCAGTGTGCCACGGGCTCTGTGTGCCCTGGGCTCTGTGTGCCACGGGCTCTGTGTGCCACGGGCTCTGTGTGCCACGGGCTCTGTGTGCCCTGGGCTCTGTGTGCCACGGGCTCTGTGTGCCCTGGGCTCTGTGTGCCCTGGGCTCTGTGTGCCATGGGCTCTGTGTGCCCTGGGCTCTGTGTGTCACGGGCTCTGTGTGTCACGGCTCTGTGTGCCACGGGCTCTGTGTGCCCTGGGCTCTGTGTGCCACGGGCTCAGTGTGCCACGGGCTCTGTGTGCCCTGGGCTCTGTGTGCCATGGGCTCTGTGTGCCACGGGCTCTGTGTGCCACGGGCTCTGTGTGCCACGGGCTCTGTGTGCCCTGGGCTCTGTGTGCCACGGGCTCTGTGTGCCCTGGGCTCTGTGTGCCCTGGGCTCTGTGTGCCACGGGCTCTGTGTGCCATGGGCTCTGTGTGCCCTGGGCTCTGTGTGTCACGGGCTCTGTGTGTCACGGCTCTGTGTGCCACGGGCTCTGTGTGCCCTGGGCTCTGTGTGCCCTGGGCTCTATGTGCCATGGGCTCTGTGTGCCCTGGGCTCTGTGTGCCCTGGGCTCTGTGTGCCACGGGCTCTGTGTGCCCTGGGCTCTGTGTGCCACGGCTCTGTGTGCCATGGGCTCTGTGTGCCATGGGCTCTGTGTGCCCTGGGCTCTGTGTACCGCGAGCTCTGTGTGCCATGGGCTCTGTGTGCCACGGGCTCTGTGTGCCACGGGCTCTGTGTGCCATGGGCTCTGTGTGCCATGGTCTCTGTGTACCGCGGGCTCTGTGTGCCACGGGCTCTGTGTGCCATGGGCTCTGTGTGCCCTGGGCTCTGTGTGCCATGGGCTCTGTGTGCCATGGGCTCTGTGTGTCACGGCTCTGTGTGCCCTGGGCTCTGTGTGTCACGGGCTCTGTGTGTCACGGCTCTGTGTGCCCTGGGCTCTGTGTGTCACGGGCTCTGTGTGCCCTGGGCTCTGTGTGCCACGGGCTCTGTGTGCCCTGGGCTCTGTGTGTCACGGGCTCTGTGTGCCCTGGGCTCTGTGTACCATGGGCTCTGTGTGCCCTGGGCTCTGTGTGCCCTGGGCTCTGTGTGCCATGGGCTCTGTGTGTCACGGCTCTGTGTGCCACGGGCTCTGTGTGCCCTGGGCTCTGTGTGCCATGGGCTCTGTGTGCCCTGGGCTCTGTGTGCCCTGGGCTCTGTGTACCATGGGCTCTGTGTGCCCTGGGCTCTGTGTGCCACGGGCTCTGTGTGCCACGGGCTCTGTGTGCCACGGGCTCTGTGTGCCATGGGCTCTGTGTGCCCTGGGCTCTGTGTGCCCTGGGCTCTGTGTACCATGGGCTCTGTGTGCCCTGGGCTCTGTGTGCCACGGGCTCTGTGTGCCACGGGCTCTGTGTGCCCTGGGCTCTGTGTGCCATGGGCTCTGTGTGCCACGGGCTCTGTGTGCCACGGGCTCTGTGTGCCATGGGCTCTGTGTGCCCTGGGCTCTGTGTGCCCTGGGCTCTGTGTACCATGGGCTCTGTGTGCCCTGGGCTCTGTGTGCCACGGGCTCTGTGTGCCACGGGCTCTGTGTGCCCTGGGCTCTGTGTGTCACGGGCTCTGTGTGCCACGGGCTCTGTGTGCCATGGGCTCTGTGTGTCACGGGCTCTGTGTGCCATGGGCTCTGTGTGCCATGGGCTCTGTGTGCCACGGCTCTGTGTGCCCTGGGCTCTGTGTGCCCTGGGCTCTGTGTGCCCTGGGCTCTGTGTGCCATGGGCTCTGTGTGCCACGGGCTCTGTGTGCCATGGGCTCTGTGTGTCACGGCTCTGTGTGCCACGGGCTCTGTGTGCCACGGGCTCTGTGTGCCACGGCTCTGTGTGCCCTGGGCTCTGTGTGTCACGGGCTCTGTGTGCCCTGGGCTCTGTGTGCCACGGGCTCTGTGTGCCACGGGCTCTGTGTGCCACGGGCTCTGTGTGCCCTGGGCTCCGTGTGTCACGGGCTCTGTGTGCCCTGGGCTCTGTGTGCCATGGGCTCTGTGTGCCACGGGCTCTGTGTGCCATGGGCTCTGTGTTCCCTGGGCTCTGTGTGTCACGGCTTTGTGTGCCATGGGCTCTGTGTGCCCTGGGCTCTGTGTGCCCTGGGCTCTGTGTGCCATGGGCTCTGTGTGCCCCGGGCTCTGTGTGCCCTGGGCTCTGTGTGCCACGGGCTCTGTGTACCGCGGGCTCTGTGTGCCCTGGGCTCTGTGTGCCATGGGCTCTGTGTGCCCTGGGCTCTGTGTGCCCTGGGCTCTGTGTGCCATGGGCTCTGTGTGCCACGGGCTCTGTGTGCCATGGGCTCTGTGTGCCACGGGCTCTGTGTGCCCTGGGCTCTGTGTGCCACGGGCTCTGTGTGCCATGGGCTCTGTGTGCCATGGTCTCTGTGTGCCACGGGCTCTGTGTGCCCTGGGCTCTGTGTGCCGCGGGCTCTGTGTGCCACGGGCTCTGTGTGCCATGGGCTCTGTGTGCCCTGGGCTCTGTGTGCCGCGGGCTCTGTGTGCCCTGGGCTCTGTGTGCCCTGGGCTCTGTGTGCCCTGGGCTCTGTGTGCCGCGGGCTCTGTGTGTCACGGCTTTGTGTGCCATGGGCTCTGTGTGCCATGGGCTCTGTGTGCCCTGGGCTCTGTGTGCCACGGGCTCTGTGTGTCCTGGGCTCTGTGTGTCACGGGCTCTGTGTGCCATGGGCTCTGTGTACCGCGGGCTCTGTGTGCCCTGGGCTCTGTGTGCCGCAGGCTCTGTGTGCCACGGGCTCTGTGTGCCCTGGGCTCTGTGTGCCGCGGGCTCTGTGTGCCATGGGCTCTGTGTGCCCTGGGCTCTGTGTGCCACGGGCTCTGTGTGCCCTGGGCTCTGTGTGCCCTGGGCTCTGTGTGCCACGGGCTCTGTGTGTCACGGGCTCTGTGTGTCACGGCTCTGTGTGCCCTGGGCTCTGTGTGTCACGGGCTCTGTGTGCCCTGGGCTCTGTGTGCCACGGGCTCTGTGTGTCACGGGCTCTGTGTGTCACGGCTCTGTGTGCCATGGGCTCTGTGTGTCACGGCTCTGTGTGCCCCGGGCTCTGTGTACCGCGGGCTCTGTGTGCCCTGGGCTCTGTGTGCCACGGGCTCTGTGTGCCACGGGCTCTGTGTGCCCTGGGCTCTGTGTGCCGCGGGCTCTGTGTGCCATGGGCTCTGTGTGCCGCAGGCTCTGTGTGCCACGGGCTGACCGAGGGCGCCTCGGCGCTGCCCCGGCGGCTGCCCCGGCCCCGGGGCTCCGTGCCCGGCCCGAGCCGCGCGGAGCCGCCGCGCCGGTCACCAGGGGGTAGCATCGGCCCGTGGGCCCCGCTGCTCGGCTCGGCACGGCACGGCGGCTCCTCCCGCTGCCCCGCTCCTCCCATTCCTGCCGCTGCCCCCGCGGCTCCTCCCGCTGCCCCGCACGCCGGGTCCCGCCGCCACTTGTCCCTCTCTGTCGCTCTGCCCGTTTCCCCGCAGCTCCCGTTCCCCTCGCTCCTGCTGCGTCCCCTGGCAACGCCCGGGTTTTGCCCGTGCCGGGGCCCAGCCATTGGTTTCTTTCCCAAAGCATTTCGATAAGTGCTCCTAAAATCGCATTTCCGTAAGTGAACCTAAACCTGTGTTTCACTGCGGGCCCCACCCCCGCTGTCACGTCGCATAGCAAAAACCATCCGTTCCCAGGTTTGGTCCTTTTCAGACCGTAAGGTCAGTGATTCAAGTGGACGTTAAACTAATCCAGAGAGACAACGCGGTTATGACTGTCTGGTGGCTCTTCTGGAAACCTCCACATCCTTTCAAATTCCTCGCGGAGATCGAACACCCACCCATCAGGGGCTGAAGCCTGTGTTCCTCTGGCTGCTGCCCCAGACCCGCCTCCTCCGCCCGGGGCACAGGGACGGGTCCTCTGTCTGCACCAACGCAGCGGATCATTCATGTCCTGGGGACAGCCAGGACAGGGCAAACAGGGCACCAGTGCTCCAGAGGAGCTCCAAGAGTGGCCAGTCCAGTGCCAAGCTCGGAAAGGCAAATGAAGACACCCCCGGTTACCAGCTAAATTTAAATTTTTCTCAACAATTACTTTAAAAGCAAGGAGAAGGACCTTGCTGAGCGTGACTGATCACTGCACTTTGTGAACCCTGCACTCAGGTCTCTGTTGCCTCCAAAGCAGTTCCTGCATCTTTTGCAAGCACGAATCCTATGGATTTATACTAAATGCTCTTCAGCCTTGTTAGCAACAGCCAGTGAGACAATCAGCACGTGCTAAAGTCCTGCTCTGACAGTGCAATCAATTAAATATCAATTAATCAGTTAATCAGTACAGAGGATACAGACAACGAGGCTATGATGGCCGGTTTCTAACCCTGCATGTTTCATGCTGGTCCCACATATGCAGCTTGACAGAATTGTTATCTTCTTGCAAGGGGGTTTCAGGCTGGGATTTCCAAGCTGTGGGGCAGAGCTGGGCCAGCACTACCAGGGCATTCCCACAGGCACTCACAAACACAGCTAAAGAGCTTCCTTCCTCCACATCTCCCGTGTTTGCACATTCTACCATACTCATTTAAAGACAGAAAATCACAGAGAATTTGGAGAAAAAAAGTGTTGAAGAATTTTGGAATTTGCTCCTGAAAAGGTTGAAACTAAATTTGCCCTGGAAGCTGTCTCAAATTCCTCTCCCAGCTGTGGCAATAGGACAGATGCCAAAGCCATGGTGTGCCAGACCTTGCTCTAAGGATTCTGTCTCTAGAGCACTCCTTGTTCTTCCTGCCTTTCTCCTTTGCTCCGTGACCTTTCACACTAGGACATCTCCCCATCTGTGTCCTTTCACCCTGTGAACCCCTGAACACTTGTCCCAGTAAAGCCAGGACAGGTGGCCCCAGAGACCTTTTCACCTCGGGTTTGTCCTGCCTGTGCCTTAACCTGATTTGGATGTGTCTGTGATGTGAGTGATACACCTACCCAGAGCCCGAGACCTCCAGAAGCCACTGCTCGTTTCCATAGACCCCCATAAATGGATAACTGGCTCTTTTAATCTTGTTACTAAATTGTAATGGAATTATCCCTCTAATCCTTTGGAGCAAGAGCAGAACTCAGCCACCAATATAAAATTAAAAAAAAAAAAACCCTACAGTAATCATAGATTTTTAAAGTATTTATTTTGTGCTGCTCTCAGATAGGCTGTACGTAAAATTTTATTTCTGAGGAATAATGTCACATAGTGCACATTGTGGCTGCTCTGTGATTAAGTCCTTTTTAATCTGCCATGTGTGTGGAGGTGCAGTGCTTTCCCATCACAGCTCCCTCCTGCCAGACTCCCCATTAATGGCGTTACGGGATTATCAGAAAGAGGCGGAATTACCCAGCTACAGGAGGTTTTTGCTCTGATCTGCTTAGCAGCCCAGGCCATTCCAGGGCAGGAGGGCTCAGCGTGTAAGCCTGTTTCCTTCTCAGGACCATGTGCTCCTCACTGCTCTATTTTCTCACAAGAAACTTTCTAGCTGGTAAATCTGTTTAGAGTGATTGGTTCCTGCTGCTGCTCTGTCTGTCTGTCTGTCTGTCTGCTTCCTCACAGGCAGGAGCTGCCAGGTTGGGCTGTTGGCACTGCTGGCAGTGGGATGGGAGGCAGAGATGGAACCAGCAGCAACGCTGGGAGCTGGGGCTGCCTGGGCATTGTCACAGCAAGCACAGCAAAAGCACATTTATCCAGAAAGCACTGGCAATAGGATGGGGGAATGCAGCTGGCTCTGGAGCCTGAGGTACCTGGTGCCATCAGGAAGAGGCAGCTGGTGCTGCTACGGTCAGTGCACGGAGCCATCCTGCTGTCACCCACACCATGCTGCCTCCGTGCTGCAGTAACAGGTTCTGCTCATCCCTGCCCAGCCACGGCTCCCAAACCCCAGCTGCGAGGAAGGTGGTGACACAGAGATGGGGACTGGCCAGAGGAAGGTGGTGACACAGAGAGGGGGACTGGGCAGAGGAAAGTGGTGACACAGATGGGGACTGGGCAGAGGGAGGTGGTGACACAGAGAGGGGGACTGGGCAGAGGAAGGTGGTGACACAGAGAGGGGGACTGGCCAGAGGGAGGTGGTGACACAGAGATGGGGACTGGGCAGAGGGAGGTGGTGACACAGAGATGGGGACTGGGCAGAGGGAGGTGGTGACACAGAGATGGGGACTGGCCAGAGGAAGATGGTGACACGGAGATGGGGACTGGCCAGAGGAAGATGGTGACACAGAGATGGGGACTGGCCAGAGGAGGGTGGTGACACGGAGATGGGGACTGGGCAGAGGAAGGTGGTGACACAGAGATGGGGACTGGGCAGAGGAAGGTGGTGGCATGGAGATGGGGACTGGGCAGAGGAAAGTGGTGACACAGAGAGGGGGACTGGGCAGAGGGAGGTGGTGACATGGAGATGGGGACTGGGCAGAGGAAGGTGGTGACACGGAGATGGGGACTGGGCAGAGGAAGGTGGTGACACAGAGATGGGGACTGGCCAGAGAAGGGTGGTGACACAGAGAGGGGGACTGGCCAGAGGAAGGTGGTGACACAGATGGGGACTGGGCAGAGGAAGGTGGTGACACAGAGATGGGGACTGGGCAGAGATGGGGACTGGGCATCAGAGGCTGCAGCCAGGCCAGGCCAGCACAGTGACAGGGGCTTTGCTTCCCACAGCACAGCCCTGCTGGTGTGGGTGCACAAGGGAAATCACCTGGGTGATGCAGGAGCACCCCCTGCAAACAGACAGGAACACAGGGACATTCCTGTGATCGGAGGAGCGAATGCCACGCAAGGAGCTCCAGCCCTGGGTTGCTCCCGCCTGGCACGTGGGCAAGGCAGGCAGTGGGAGAGCAGAGGGTTAGGGACATGCCAGCGTCCTGTCACAAAGCATTTGCTGACCTTTCCATAAATATTCCTCAGAAAGGCTGAGTGCCCGAGTCAGTTGTGAGGTGCTGCGCCCAGCGCTGTGCCGGGGGCTGCTGTGACAAACGGCAGCTGAGCGCTGCAGCCCTGCCAGCCCCACTGCTGATGGCACTGCCTGGCTGGGCAGGTGAGGCTCTAGGGAAATCAAGGCAGTTCTGCCCTCACACAAGTGAATGCTGCAGAACGCAAGACATTTATGAAATGCTGCTTCCCACTTGATGGCTTTGCCTGGATTTTCTAACCCTAAATTAAAAAGGTCTTATCTGTTCCCATTGAAAACACTGGATATGAAGTGGAAAGAGTTTAGTGGAAAGTCACATCACCTGACTTAAAACATCATTACATGAGGAGAAAAAGGGCTTCACCAGCATGATGTAAAATGTGAAGTGCATTCCCTCTTTTTTTGTCATTTGATGGCAGAAATTACAACATGGAAATGAAAGCTTGGAGATTCATACAGTGAATCTAATAGCCCAGGCCCTGAAAAAACTGTGCTGCTACATTCAATCACCCCATAAGCACAGTCTGTCAGGAGGATGTCTGTGGTTGGCATGCACTTTACCAGTTCTAACAGTCTGCAAAAAACCTGGTGGCTTCTTCCATCAGCTTAACTCCGGGTCACCCTGGACCAGCTCGCAGTGGTGAAAATGGAGCAGATCCGATAGCACCTGGTGACAAATCCACATGGGAGTGTCTGAGCAGAGGAGGCTGCAGGCTGCACTGGAGGAGCTGGGCTGGAGTGGAGCAGCTGCAGACGCTGCTCCGGGTCCTCGCACGCTGCCCTGGCCACATCTGTGAGCAGGCAGTCCATGGGGAGGGAGGCAGGGCAGAGCCTTGCTGCACCACGAGCCCTCAGCTTGCTTCCCTCTCCATGCCAGGCAGCTGGCACGGCACGGCAGAGCCTTCCCCAGCTCTGACTGCAGCACTGCCTGCCTGTGCACGCTGCTCCCCGCCCGGCTCCCCTCCTGCCTCCTGGGGATGCTGGCACAGCCTCTGCGTTTGCCAAAGGTGGTGTCAGAAGTTCGACACCCCCACAAAATGTGGGAACGCTGAGGAGGCTGGCAGCAGCCGGCCCCGTGTGCCCCCGTGCTGACACCAGCCCGCAGTGGGCTGGGGCTGTTCCATGACGCGTGAGTGCAGGAATGCTGTGCGTGGGAATGCCTTGGGCCCCAGCCTGCAGAGATTTATGGACGTGCTTAACTCTTAGCAGATGAGAAATCCCATTGGGACTATGCATATGCTACAGGTTAAAGACAGGCATAAAGCTTTGAAGAGTCTAAATCTTGGATTATAAAGATTGTAAATTTTCAGAGGACAAGGACAGCCTCTGTCTGGATGGCAGCAGGGTCCTGCAGGTGAAGGACAGGTCCTGCCTGCAGCTGCCCTCACCTTCCTCCCCTGGCAGGTGCCTGGTGCAGGACTGCCCCAGTGTGCTGCCCCTCTGGGCGCCTGGCATGGCTGAGGAGGGGCTGGGCAGGCTGGCGCTCATGGTGTGGTGTCAAGGAATGCATTCCTCAGCACATCGGCTTCAGCAGCTCAGAGGAAAGGGAATGCAATGAGAAACAGATGATTTATCCATTCCTGGAGCTCCTAAACTCATGACCAGGACTGTGGAGCGAGTAGCAGGCAGCTGGTGACCAGCAGAGCCCGTGGGTGACCAGCAGAGCCCGCGGGTGACCAGCAGAGCCCATGGGTGACCAGCAGAGCCCGTGGGTGACCAGCAGAGCCCGTGGGTGACCAGCAGAGCCCATGGGTGACCAGCAGAGCCCGTGGGTGACCAGCAGAGCCCCTGGGTGACCAGCAGAGCCCATGGGTGACCAGCAGAGCCCCTGGGTGACCAGCAGAGCCCATGGGTGACCAGCAGAGCCCACGGGTGACCAGCAGAGCCCGTGGGTGACCAGCAGAGCCCGTGGGTGACCAGCAGAGCCCACGGGTGACCAGCAGAGCCCATGGGTGACCAGCAGAGCCCATGGGTGACCAGCAGAGCCCACGGGTGACCAGCAGAGCCCATGGGTGACCAGCAGAGCCCACGAGTGACCAGCAGAGCCCACGGGTGACCAGCAGAGCCCGTGGGTGACCAGCAGAGCCCACGGGTGACCAGCAGAGCCCGTGGGTGACCAGCAGAGCCCCTGGGTGACCAGCAGAGCCCATGGGTGACCAGCAGAGCCCGTGGGTGACCAGCAGAGCCCCTGGGTGACCAGCAGAGCCCATGGGTGACCAGCAGAGCCCCTGGGTGACCAGCAGAGCCCACGGGTGACCAGCAGAGCCCATGGGTGACCAGCAGAGCCCACGGGTGACCAGCAGAGCCCGTGGGTGACCAGCAGAGCCCGTGGGTGACCAGCAGAGCCCACGGGTGACCAGCAGAGCCCATGGGTGACCAGCAGAGCCCACGGGTGACCAGCAGAGCCCATGGGTGACCAGCAGAGCCCACGAGTGACCAGCAGAGCCCACGGGTGACCAGCAGAGCCCGTGGGTGACCAGCAGAGCCCACGGGTGACCAGCAGAGCCCGTGGGTGACCAGCAGAGCCCACGGGTGACCAGCAGAGCCCACGGGTGCAGGGCTTCACGTGGGCATCGGCCCCTTGCCTGCTGCAGCCACACCAGAGAGAGCTGATACAGCAAGAACTGAACACAAAAGCTGGGGCTGTGCCCGAGCTTTGCCAGAGCAGCCTTGCTCAGGTGGGGCTGGTGCCCACGGTAGAGGTCCCAGCTGGGCCCCAGTGACCCAGCCCCGTCACAGTGAACACCACAGTATGGGAGTGCCGCCAGCCACCCAGCTTTGCTGGGTACAATTTCCAAAAGATGGGGCAAGGAGAAACTATTTCCTGCTACTCTGTACTTTTAATCCATATTTTCACAGCTCTGCCTGTCCTAAATCCCAAGCAGATGGTGCAACTCAGCCCAGCTCCTCAGTTTGATGATCCCTGGGGCCTTCCTGCAAAGTGTACATTTCAAAGGATAATTCCACGAGCACTTCTTACCCTGATCTGGAGCCTTCTGAGCACCCTTGTCCTTCATCCCTCTTCACACAGCCCCGCCCTGCCTCAGCACAGCTTCCACCGGGGTTCCCTTTTCCATTTAAAAGCTCGGTGGAGTCACAGGCTCTTACGGCCTTTGAAGCAAAGGGAGCTCTGAGGTGCAAGAACCAAAAGAAAAACAAAAAGAGAAAAGGAGGAAAATCCCCTGATGACTTCCCTGATTTATCCTGCAGGAACTGGGGCCACCCCAGCGCCTGAGCAGGGTAAGCTGTCCCCCAGCCCGGGGGGACACGGGGGGCAGAGTTTGCCCTTGGCAGAGGAGCCCCTTCCCCGCACCCACAGCCCCTTTTTGTGCTCGAGGAGCATTTCTGCACTAACAAACCCCTTTGATAATTGTGTTGCAAAAGCCTCACTCTGAATATTTAATAGAATTATTGCTAGTTATCAGCACGGGGAGGTGATAAATCACTGCCGCCTTTGCCCACCACCAGCCAGAGCCATTAGTGGGTTTCAATCACGGTTCCCACCCTGCCCTCGGGCTGGGATGACCATGAATTAAAAAGAAAAACAAACAATCATCCTTCCCCCGCCACCACCCGCCTGGCTGCCCGGGCTCCATCCCGCTCGGAAATGAAGGCGCAGCGGCGGGGCTGGGTCCGCTGCCCCCGGCCCCGCTCTGCCCCCTCCGCGCAGCAGCGAGGTGATCTTTTAGCTGCCCTTTGTCTCGGAAAAAAAATTAATTCTCATTTGCATTACCTCGACTAAATGTCACCCACCGATATTTTGTTAGACATTAGCAATGCTGGCAGAGAGGGGCACGGGATAATTGCGTTCTGCCTAGCGCTGGGATTTACATAATTTCAGACAGCAATTAAAGAATCCCTGGGATTTTTTTTTTTTCCCTTCCAACCTCTCCTACAAAGAAAGTGTTCGTTTACATTAAGCGCTCAGCTCCTCGCTGTTCATTTGCATAAAATTAAAGGTTTTTGTGTTCTGGAACAGCAGGGTAACATTTAAAATTCCGTTTCAAAAAGCTCACCTTAGAATAATAAAATGTTAATATCATTTCACGGGCTGGAGAAGGTTGCCAGCTGCCTTTCACTTCAAACTTTTACCCAATACTAACTGTTAGGGTGGGTGATATTATTATTATTTTTTTTTTTTGTTAAGATATAAACTTTTTTGAAAAAGTGGAGGGCTGTGAATGTGCCTGTGGATGGGTCTCTGAAGGGCTACTCCAGAGCAGAATGTTTGTTTACTCCATAGTTTTTTAATTAAAAAATCATGCAAAAGAGCAGCAGCGGAATATTATAGGCTTTAATGTGCCGTCATACTCCATACCAGGAGAGGAAACGCAATTTGGACCGAACCCCGTTCATTTGCATCCGCGGAACAGCGGTGACCTCCCCCGGGGCCGCGCTGCCGGAGGGGCCGGGGGCAGAGCTGAGCCCCAACCCTCGCTCCCGGCTGGGGGGTCCCTGCAGGCCCCCTCCCTCCTGCAGGGTCCCCGGGCGGGTGGGGCTGGCGAGGAGCAGCGCTCGGCGCCCACCCACGGCAGCCCCTCGAGCCCTGGAGCTGGGGCTCCCACCCCGCACCCCCCTCGGCGAGCAGGGCGGGGGCGCGGGGGCCCCGAGAGCGGGCCCGGGCTGGGGGCCGGGGGCACTGTCCGAGCTGCAGCCCCGGCTGCCTTCGCTCTGAGCCCTCTGACAGCTCCGAACAGGAAAAAACGGCAAAAACTATTTAAAAACCCCTTCCGTTGGAGGATGGCACTGCTGGGGTCCCTGGGTGGCCTTGCCGGTGTCACCAGGTGTCTCACCTGGGAAGGCAGCTGTCAGCAGCACCACCCGTTCGGGCACAGCCCTGCCCCTGCCCGCCCTCACCTGCCAGCTCTGTCCCTGCCCATCCTCACCTGCCCTGCCCCTGTCCGCCCTCACCTGCCCTGCCCCTGCCCGCCCTCACCTGCCCTGTACCTGCCCACCCACACCTGCCCTGCCCCGGCTCACCCTCACCTGCCAGCTCTGTCCCTGCCCGCCCTCACCTGCCCTGTCCCTGCCCATCCTCACCTGCCAGCTCTGTCCCTGCCCATCCTCACCTGCCCTGTCCCTGCCCATCCTCATCCGCCAGCTCTGGCTCTGCCCCTGCCCACCCTCACCTGCCAGCTCTGTCCCTGCCCACCCTCACCTGCCAGCTCTGGCTCTGTCCCCCGGGCCACCCCCGGCCGCCTGCCCTCGCCCCCGCCCGGTGTCCCCGCCGTGTCCCCGCTGCTTTCCCTCCAGAGGGACTCGGGGAGCAGGCGAGCAGGGAGCACATCTTCCACCTGGCGTCCTCTTGCCTGCCACCATTTGGGGCTGCTGTAGGATTGTAGCAAAAAGCGTTTCATTAAAAATGAATCCGAATCCCAGCCGTTGTGGGAGAATACCGAGCACAGCCTGCGGTCCCTGGTGCCCGTGTCGGATTCCTGCCTCAGCCTCCAGGCCGCTGGAGCTCCCAGCTGCCCGCGATGCTGCCCCGTTCTCTCGGTGATGGGCACGGGCAATCCGCACCTTTGCGGTGGCACCGGCCGCGGGCACGGGGCAGGCTCGGGCTCACAAGCACCCAGATCCCCAGCAGCCTGCTGTGAGTGCTTTCCGAACTGCTCTGGGTTTCTGGGAATTATCCCGGTACCGACGGGTACGGACCAGATCAGCGCGCTGTGTCCTTCCCAGGAGCGCTCGCCAGCAGAGCCCGCGCCGGTCCCGTGCCAGTCCCGTGCCAGCCAGTGTCCTTGTCACCCGGGCTGTCTCCTGCCAGGACTCATCCCCAGGCTTCTGTGCTCCTGCCACGCTGCTCCTGGCAGGCTTGGAAAGCCCAGCTGCTGAGGGGGAACAAAGCAACAAGAGGCAGCAAGGCTGAGGATGAGCAATGAAAGGTTTTACCTGGGGAAGAGTGGAGTAACCCCGTGAAGCGAACTTAAAAATGTGAAGGAAAAAAGATTTCCTTTGGAATTTCTCTTAGGAAAAGTCATTAATTCCTTTTATGTTTTTTCATTTCAAAATTTGTTTTCATTACTTTTACATTATTTTATGACATCAGTAGTAGTGCATAATGTGACCTGTCATATCATGTCAAGTCATGTCATAATATGCATAATAGTAGAGAAGTGCATAATATTACATGTCATATTGACATAATCAGAATATTCTATTATTATTGACTTCATCAAACTAATTATAAAAAAGGCATGAAATACTTTGCTGAAGAAAATAAGATTTAGAAGGTGCAACCTACAAAAATTAGTTATTTCCCTTTGCAGTCACATTTTTAGGTATTTTTAATGCATTTTTATGAAAATATTTACGTTTGCATATTTTTACATCATGTTATGCACAGCTGTGTGTAACTACATGGAAAAATGGAATAAGATAAATTAAAACAGTACAAGTCAAATTTTCTGCTTAAAACTATTACTTTTTTTTTTTCATAATAGACAATTCTCAAAACAACAATCAGCAAATTCTTCTGTATGTGAAATCTAAAAGTCCCTCTTGTGAAACCCCTACCTGGGAGCAGCAGCTGCAAACAAGACTGTGTGTGTGTGTGTCCAGAGCCAGGCAGTGGAGCTGGGGAGGGGCTCACCTGGAGAAAAGGAGGCTCAGGGGGGCCCTTCTGGCTCTGCACAGCTCCTGCCAGGGGAGGGGTTGGGCTCTGCGGCCTGGGAACAAGGGACAGGACAAGGGAAACGGCCGCAAATTGTGCTGGGGAGGTTTGGATGGGAGATTTGGAACCTTTTCTTCAGGGAAAGGATGGTCAGGCATCAACAGAGGCTGCCCAGGGCAGGGGGGGAGTCGCCTTCCCTGGGGGATTTAAAAGCCGTGCAGATGTGGCACCTGGGGACGTGCAGATGTGGCGGCCTTGGCAGCACTGGGTTGGACTGGGTGATCCTAGAGGGTTTTTCCAGCCTCAGTGATTCCACGAGTCTCTGCGGATGGGCCCTGCAGAGCTGCTGGCAGCTCGTGGTGCCCGGGGAGGGCAGTGCTGGGGGCTCCCTGCAGCTGTGACACCCCACCTGGGCCCTGGTGGGCCCGTGCCCCTCGTGTGTCACAGCCCTGCTGCACACCCTGAGCCCCCTGGGCTTTCTAATTGACTCGACGCCTTATAAATTGCCAAACTTGGTTGTGATTGCTGTGAAGAATGGTACTTTAAAGGACTCAATATCTCTATATCTCCCTTTGATAAACATTGGCTTTCTGAGCTTAGATCTTATTTATTTACCCTTGGAGCAGGTTCATTACTATGTATTAGGTAGATATGACATATTTATGGAAATATGGGGACTCTTTGTGGAATATATTAAGATTAAATAAATCATTGACTATGTGGTCAAGAACTACAGCAATCCTGATGAATGACTCCATGATTTTTTTTTGAATCCTTGCATAATTTTAAGAGCCATCCCCTTTGTCTCCCTGGACTCCTGCAGGACTTCCTGCACCACCCCAAACACGCTGGGGAGGGCAGGATGTGCAGTGCACCTTCCACGGGAGGCAGCCCCAGGTCCCAGGTGGCCCATAGGGAAAGCACCTGAGAGACTGCCAGACACAGAAACCCACCCTGGGAACCTGCTTAGCAAGCTGAGAAATGGTTCCAATTTGGTTATCCCGCATCCCAGCCTCTGTGATCTGCCGTGTGCATCCATTAGCCAATAAATTTACATATCTAATGGCACATTTTCCCAAATTAGTGATAATTACATTTAAAGCAGCTATTTTGATACAAACTAAGGAGAGCCACGGCTAATGACATCAGTGTGATTTCCTGTGTCCCATGGCCTCAGTATAAGCCCTGGAGATGGGCAGGGCACAGTCCATGGAGCCAGAGCTCCCTGGCAGCTCGCTCTGTCGGGCTGTTCCTCCTGCACTGCTGCCTTTGCTTTCCAGCCCCTTGCTGCCACTGATACCTGCTGCCCTCCTGGGCTGCCAGTGTCCTGCAGGGCCAGGCACAGGCTGGGCATGTGCCACGTGTGCCTTTTGGCTCAGGACAGCTAACAAACACCTGCAAATACTGGGGGATTCTTAAGGGTAGTTAAGTAGCAAACTATCTGTTGATAATAAAATTTGCTTGCTTCTCACAGATATCCAATTTGCCTACTATCCAAAGAAAGGAATTGGGTGTCTGCTTCCTAAATTGTTTTAATCTCTGGCAAAGAGTGCTTCTGGCAGAGTCCCTCAGCTGGAAAATAGGAAATGAGTTAGAAACAACAGACAAACGTGAATAATGCAGAGCTTAAGATGTCTGATCATGATCTTGAGGAGAGAAGTTTAAATAGATTCCTCAATCCACCTGCCTGTGATCCCCTGGGAGGGAGTGCACCCCGCCTGGGGAGAGCGCCAGGTCAGTGATGGGCACTCCCCCCGGGGTGGGAGCAAGTGGGGCCGCGGCAGAGGGGCCTCGGTGCCACCTGGCCAGGCCCAGGGATGCCCACAGTGCTGGGGACTGACACCATCCCACGGGCTCCCCAGCCTTTAACGTGAGTGTTCAACACCATTGTTTCTCCATCTCCCTCGAGGGTTCGTGCACATCCCCTGCTCTGAGCCCCCAGCACTGGCCACACTCACACCAGTGCTGCCAGCAAGGGCTGCTGGCCCCTGCTGCCCCCAGTTCACCCACCCAGGTGCCAGGTGCCCTCACCTGTCCCCCCCTGTGCCCGGGCCACCTGCACAGCCCTGCCATCAGGCTGCACCTTTGCTTTAGCTTTATAAATATTCTCTCAAAAGATCCTCAGATGTTTTTCCACAATAGCATGAAAAGATTGCCAGAAATCATGAGATCCTGGGGAAAAAGTCCCTCCTGCTGGCGTCCTGCTGAGAGGCTCCGTGTTCTGTGTCTCGGCAGCCCCATCATTCCTCTCTCTGTGATGCTAACTGAACTCCTGCATGCAGAGAGGCCCCTGGGCATGAAGGTGCCCCCCACACCCGGGACAGCCCCACAGCAGCCTCCTCCCCAGGCTGGCCCTGCCCTGTGCCCCAGGCTCGGGTCCTGGCGCGGCCAGCGCTGGCACCAGGGCAGCTCACCCCAAAATCCACCCCTCTCCTGCGGCAGGGCCCTCCCGAGCCCTGCTCCTCTCAGAATGGATCCCATTCCTCTTCTGCTCCCAATCCTCACCCCTCCCATGAGGACAGGGATCCTGGTGCTGCTGCGGTAGCTGCCCTGAACACCAGAGGAAATGCTCCTTCCCATCATGCTAAGTGAAACAATTCAAACCGGGAAAATCTTGATAAAAGTTTAATTAGGAAAACGGACTCCATCTGTAACGTATCCCTGTTCTCCCCATGTATTAACCCTTTTGCCATAAATCTGCCACCCTTGAAGAAACCTGCCTTCCTCACAAAACCTACTCAGGGTTCACATTATTTTAATCAGTTAGAGGGGTTTAATACATTATTGATTTTTAGGAGAATTGAAAAAGCTCCCGTATTAAGTCCAGGTTGCTTATTCTTTCTGTATATGACATTCAGGTACTTGTGAAAAATTATACCAATTATGAAATCAGCCATTTACTGCTTCAAAGTGCAATCAGTTGTCACACTGGAAAGCACTTGCTCCTGAATATTATTAGTTGGGCTATGTGCACAGGAAAGTGCTGAGAGGAAAGACTTTAACCAAAGGGCAATTGCATGAAATTTACTTAGAAATAGCTATTTATCACCCTTGGATTTCCTACTGTTCAAATCCACTGCAGACACTTTATGGAATGAAACAGCCATCTCACCAACGTAACTCAGCCAACTGAGGGGTTTTTTCCTCACTGACATTAAATGAAAAATTTAGAAGTCATTGTAACAGCTTAAAGATGCATTATCCTTTTTGATGTGCAATTTTAGCTTCATATCAAAAGCCATATAAAATAACCCCCGCACAAACACAAAAAAGGAACTTTTAAAAGTTTTATGACATGTAGTTCATCTTACCTTTTATGCATCTACCAGGCACAGCTTCTCCTGCTGTTCTCAGAGACCATTGCGTGATTACCACGATGGGGGAGAAAATATTGCCACAGCAGCAGCAGCAGCAGAGGCAGCCAAAGGAAGGATTAGGCTCTGGAGCCTGGGGGACAGAGGGGAGCTGAGCCTCACCACGGCAGCAAACGGCAGCGGAGAGCTGCCCCCGAGAGGAGCCTTCAGCTGTGTCACAACTGCCACCATTAATGGGCTGTGCTGCAGGCACTGGAGGGAGAGGGAACATAAATTACTGACAGGACATTCAGGAGAAATTCCTTGCTCGGTACAGATGTCTTGTCTGCTTGTTTTCCAGAGCAAACAAGAATTTTGGAAGGCAAGGGCAACTTCTCAAAGCAGGAATGAACCTGGTCAGCCTGGGAGTGCTGGCGCAGCACCAGGGCCGTGCAGGACCCACAGGAATTTGATTCCTGACAGGTGTGGCCACTGCTCCCGTCCATCTCCCTGGCTGCACACACCACCCAGGGCGAGCACTGCCACCTCACACACCTCGTGTGCACGGCAACGCTTCTTCCTCTCCTGATTCCTCCAGATAAAATGCAAAGCAGGATGGAGCAATTGCCGCGTTGGAAGCGTGGGCAGCCTGGATACAGCACCAGTCACCCTGGGACTGCAAACAGTGCTCCATAGGAAAATGGGAAAGCAGCTCTTGACCCACTGTGTCCTTGGAGACTGAACCCGGAGCGAGGTGCAGCGCCCTGGCCCTGGGACACAGCTGGATTATCCATGAGAACCATGTCTGAGAGGGCCCGGTGCTTTGGAGGCTGCACAGAGTGCTTCCCACCTGCTCTGGAAATGCCCAGATCTGGGGATGCAGGGCAGACTCAGCCTCCTCCAGGCAGCAGCTGCATCTCCTCCAGGTGGATCAGGGATCTGCAGGTACCACAGGTAGGGCTGGGCACCCGCCTTTGTGCCATGAGCCGTGCTGGATGAGCCAAACGTGCAACGAGGATGGTTTGTGTTATTTGCCACAGTCAAACTCCACACTCGAGGAAACAGGCAACTTCAAAATGATGCTGTTCTAGAATTTCAGGTCCAAAGGAAGAAGGGGAGGGGAGATGCTCAGGGGAGCTGCTGCTCTGACACCAGCACTGTGTGTGGGCACCACAGTGTCAGGCATGGGATGCTACAAACTGCAGCAGCAATACTCTTAACAGGTGATGCCAGCTTTATAGCACAGAAATAATGCAAAACCAGAACACTTATGATATTTTAACTTAGCAAAAGGATTGTTATAAGACCATTTAATTTAATAAATAGTAAAGTATTTATAAACGAACCATTTCATAAAGTGTTACCAATTTCTCACATGCAATAATATGATTTGCACAAACGTTTGTCCTTGAGGCAATAGAAATTTTCTTTGCAAATCAATCCTTACAGGGATTGTAATTAGTATCCGCTAAGGCAGCTCGCTGTACCTGTAGCTGTGCTGCTCCCATGAAACCCTGATTGCTGCAAGCTCTCACACAAAGCTAACGACACAGAAGGAAAATGCACACGTTGTCTAGACTATTCATTTTAATCAGGCAAGAGTGATTTTTTGTGGCCCATTTGATATGACTTTTACACAAGATACAACCTCGCTCCACAGGGGCTGGCAGAAAAGGTCAACACTGCTGTATAAAAATACATTTAAAGAAGGAATTTAGAGAAGCAAAACCTGCAGCCAAGGCCCAGCATTGCTCAGGCAGAGCTGCAGATGTTGTGTCTATCTGTGTGATTTCTGAGAAATGTATAGATCCACCAGTTTTTATTAAATGCACAAAATTTTAAAAAAAATTGAGAACTCATTTTCTGTCCAGGATCCGTAGGGACAAAAGCCACAATCCAGCAGTCCCTAGTCTGGGACATGCCACCCGTGGGTGCCCACATATCCTCTGGTGGCTGTCACAGGATGCTGGCACCCCCTGGCATGGCCACAGCCTCACTGGGAGTAGCTCTGCACCGGCCCTGACATGGGGACAGGAGCCCTCTGGCCCCTTGACACAGCCTGAGTCAGAGGTGTCTGTCTGTCTGTCTGTCTGTCTGTCTGTCTGTCTGGTGGGGGTTTGCCTGGACCACCCCACTGTCTCCAGCTGCAGTCTAAGTGCCCCCAAATTGCACAGCAGGAGCTGGATGATTCTGTGAATAGGGTCTGCAATTCCAGCTGTAGGTCTGAGTTCCAGCTTTAATCATGCCATTCATCATCATTACCCACAGTCACTCCACTCGATGCCCCAAAGGCAGCGGCAGGGGCAGGGGCTGATGCTCTCTGTCCCTTTCTCCCTCTGAAGGAGGAGAAGCCAGGCATCAGTAAGATCATTGATCTGGAGCATTCCTGTCCTCCTGAGCAAGGAGGAGGTTAATTTATCACAGGTTGGAGAAAACCCAGTCTTTAAATTCTCTGCTTGCTGTTAATTAAACAAAACCCAACTGTGTTTGCTAAGGCTCACTCCAAGGGCCCAGCTGCCCTGGCTCTGCAGCTGAGAGCAGGCAGTCTGTCCTCCAGGCACAGCTCTCCTGAGGGACTGCGGTGATCCCTCTTCTGTCCCCGCTGCAGAAACACCAGGACAGGTGTGGCTGCACCTGCCTGGGCGTGGCTCAGGGCCCTTGTGTCCCCTGAATGCAGGATCTGTGCAGGACAGTGCAGGCACACGGAGAGGCTCCTTTGGGAAGGGCGGAATCTCCTCTGTCTGCAGAGGAAACGCCAGCCCCTGCAGCCACCTCCCAGTGCAGCCACAGGTGCACGGAGCAAAACAGCCAAGTCCATGGCAAACCTGGCTGCAAGGCTGCCTGGAGATTCCCTCAGCATGCTCCAAGGTGCGAGGGAGAGATTAATCTTAATAATTACTGTCCTTAGCTTGCCTGGCCCCATCCAGGCGCCGGTCTCCCCTGGAAAGATGCAGATCTCCCTGTGCCCCGGCCTGCCCTGCCCAGGGCTCTCTAGGGGCTGCACCCAGCCTGCAGAGGAACCCTCCATCCCAGCTGCCAAGCTCGGCAGCGCCTCGAGGCTTTTCCCCTCCTGTCCATGGAGTAAATGAAGTGGGGAGAGCAATACAGAGCGCGCTGGCCGAGACTGACAAGCTCGAGCCTCTCCTGGAGCTGCTGTGCTGGTATTAAACAGACAAGACAAGCTTGCAGTCAGTTATCGGCCAAAAAAATAATGAAGGAACAAGTCAGCAGAGCAAAGCCAAGTCCCCCGGACCAGCCAAGTGGAGAATTTAATTTCGCACAGGTTCCCGGCAGCAGCGTCTCGGTCCGCGGCCCGAGCGCTCCAACAGCTCCAGCTCCCTGCCTGCCCCGGGTGCCCCTGCTGGGCTGGGGGTGCCAGGGGCACGGGCTGCCCGTCCTGGCTGACCGCAGCAGGGCTGGGTCCCCGCAGGGCTGGATGTGCCTGGCCCCGGTGCCGAGGGGACACGCACGGGTCCCTGCACGGCCCCAGCTGGGCCGGGCACAGAGCGGCAGGGACAGCAGTGCCAGGGCAGGGACAGCCCTGCCGGGGCAGGGACAGCAGTGCCAGGGCAGGGACAGCAGTGCCGGGGCAGGGACAGCAGTGCCAGGGCAGGGACAGCCGTGCCGGGGCAGGGACAGCCCTGCCAGGACAGGGACAGCAGTGCCGGGGCAGGGACAGCAGTGCCGGGGCAGGGACAGCAGTACCGGGGCAGGGACAGCCGTGCCGGGGCAGGGACAGCAGTGCCAGGGCAGGGACAGCAGTGCCGGGGCAGGGACAGCCGTGCCGGGGCAGGGACAGCAGTGCCGGGGCAGGGACAGCCCTGCCAGGGCAGGGACAGCAGTGCCAGGGCAGGGACAGCAGTGCCGGGGCAGGGACAGCAGTGCCGGGGCAGGGACAGCAGTGCCAGGGCAGGGACACGAGAGGGGCAGGGACAGCCGTGCCGGGGCAGGGACAGCGGTGCCGGGGCAGGGACAGCAGTGCCAGGACAGGGACAGCAGTGCCGGGGCAGGGACAGCAGTGCCGGGGCAGGGACACGAGAGGGGCAGGGACAGCAGTGCCGGGGCAGGGACAGCAGTGCCGGGGCAGGGACAGCCGTGCCGGGGCAGGGACAGCAGTGCCGGGGCAGGGACAGCCGTGACAGCAGTGCCAGGGCAGGGACAGCAGTGCCGGGGCAGGGACAGCCGTGACAGCAGTGCCGGGGCAGGGACAGCCGTGCCGGGGCAGGGACAGCAGTGCCAGGGCAGGGACAGCGGTGCCGGGGCAGGGACACGAGAGGGGCAGGGACAGCAGTGCCGGGGCAGGGACAGCGGTGCCGGGGCAGGGACAACCGTGCCGGGGCAGGGACAACCGTGCCGGGGCAGGGACAGCCCTGCTAGGGCAGGGACAGCAGTGCCAGGGCAGGGACAGCGGTGCCGGGGCAGGGACACGAGAGGGGCAGGGACAGCCCTGCCGGGGCAGGGACAGCCCTGCCGGGGCAGGGACAGCCCTGCCGGGACAGGGACACGAGAGGGGCAGTTTCTCCTCGCAGAGCACGGAGCCGGGATGGCAGAGCCACAGGGAATTTCTCCTCTCAGAGCGCAGAGCGATCCCGTGCCAGCTCCCCGCCGCCGGGCGGGCAGGGCTCGCAGGTGCCAGCAGCGCCTGGGCGAAGCCACACGGCAGCGGACGGGCTGAACCAGCCGCTTTCTGCCTGGGAGAAATGCGGCAGCGATTCTCGGCTCCACAGCAGCACCTGCAGCCAGGGTACGAACTCTGGAAGCGCCGGCAGCGCGGGCGCTGCTGCGGTGGAATTGCGGGGGGACAACAGCGAGCGAGTGTCCCGGTGGGGAGAGCCCCTGACGAGGGAAACAGCCCCGAGAGCTGAGCAAGCATCCTGCCTGCCCCCCAAATGCCTCCCCTTTCAGCCCGGGCTCTGATCTATAGCATGACTCACTGGAGCGCCAGTAAAGCTTCAGAGATTGTTATGCTAAATGAGAGAAAAAGTAATTGCCTTTTCCCCATCTAGAACTCCAGATATATAACTTGGAGAAATATAATTAGCTGCTAACTTCAAAGATGCATTGGAATTTTTGTAATGGGCATTGAGACCCTGTATTAAAAAAAGCTAAAAGAAAAATTATACACTCCTTGTTGTAAATGGAATAAGACTTAAAGGTTTTAATTAGGATTCACTGTGCATCTGCGGCTGGGAAAACAGGAGAAATAAAAAAAATGCCCTGGTACTATCATCCTGTTCGAAAAACACATATTGGATAAGGAGCTTTCTGTAAAAATAATTGTGATATATTTCTGATTTATGAACAATAATCATCTGTTATTAAAAATAAACTGTTCTTTTTACTCTATTTAAATAATTCCAAACAAATGGAGATTTTTGCCACAAAGACCTGGGGGTCTTGCCTGTTTGGCACGGGAACAGGGGCACTATCACCCAGCATGGCCACGCCAGCTCCTAGGAGAACATGGAACATGGGAAATGAGTCTGCCTGCAGTGTCCCCTGTGTCCCCCTGCCCACAGCACGGGTGCCCAGGGGATCCCAGCACAGCCTGGGAGCTGGGCAGCTCAGGAGGGCTCTGCACAGCCCGGCCTGCAGCAGCTCAGGCTGGTTCCTCACAGGCCTGCCTGGGCTCAGCGCTGGGTGCTTGTGGAATGGCTCTGCACACCTGTGTGCCCGCCAGCCGGGGCCTGGCAGAGTGAGCAGATGTGCAAGGGGGTGCCTGGGGGCACGGGCTGGCACAGGGGCTGGCACGGGCAGTGGTGGTGCGTCCCTGGCTGGTGGCACGGGTGTGTCCTTGGCTGGTGACACGGGTGTGTCCTTGGATGGTGACACGTGTGTGTCCTTGGATGGTGGCACGGGTGTGTCCCTGGCTGGTGACATGGGCAGAGTCCCTGGCTGGTGACACGTGTGTGTCCTTGGATGGTGACACGGGTGTGTCCTTGGATGGTGACATAGGGATGTCCCTGGCTGGTGACATAGGCAGAGTCCCTGGCTGGTGACACGGGCAGTGGGTGGCACGGGCAGAGTCCCTGGCTGGTGGCACGGGTGTGTCCCTGGCTGGTGACATAGGGATGTCCCTGGCTGGTGACACGGGCAGTGAGTGGCACGGGCAGAGTCCCTGGTTGGTGGCACAGGCAGAGTCCCTGGTTGGTGGCACGGGTGTGTCCCTGGCTGGTGACATAGGGATGTCCCTGGCTGGTGGCACGGGCAGCACGACTGCTCAGGACCCTCCCCAAGTTCCCCCAGCCCCAGGTTCCTGCCCAGCCCCAGGTTCCTGCCCAGCCCAGGGCTCCTGCCCAGCCCAGGGTTCCTGCCCAGCCCCAGGTTCCTGCCAGCCCAGGGTTCCTGCCCAGCCCAGGGTTCCTGCCCAGCCCCAGGTTCCTGCCCAGCCCGGGGTTCCTGCCCAGCCCAGGGTTCCTGCCCAGCCCCAGGTTCCTGCCCAGCCCCAGGTTCCTGCCCAGCCCAGGTTCCTGCCCAGCCCCAGGTTCCTGCCCAGCCCGGGGTTCCTGCCCAGCCCCAGGTTCCTGCCCAGCCCAGGTTCCTGCCCAGCCCAGGGTTCCTGCCCAGCCCCAGGTTCCTGCCCAGCCCAGGGTTCCTGCCCAGCCCAGGGTTCCTGCCCAGCCCCAGGTTCCTGCCCAGCCCAGGGTTCCTGCCCAGCTCCAGGTTCCTGCCCAGCCCCAGGTTCCTGCCCAGCCCAGGTTCCTGCCAGCCCCCGCAGCCCGGGGGTCCCCAGGGAGGGCTTGGGGGGAGCTGGTCCCAGCAGCCCAGGGAGGAGCTGCCACCCCCGTGTGCTGTGTGGAGGACATGATACTGAGCACTGGTAATACAATTTATTTCCACTAGTGAGTGAATTGCCCATAATTCATGACAAGTAGAGCCTCGAGTGATGATGAAGGTCAGCCCATCAGATCTGGAAATAAATTGTATCCTATTACAGCTCCTATTAGAGGTCTATTTATAGCAGGGGTTTGCAAACTCCTGGAAGTTGGGAGGGGTTTGGGTAGGATTTTTGCTTTCTGCTTGGATAGGGAGGGTATGAGGACATGAAAAACCAATCTGAACGACCTGTGCTGCTGACAGAAACCAGTGCCTGGGGTGGAGCAGCCTGCTTGCTGCAGAGGGACGCTGGGTCTGGAGGGACCAGGGGATTTAGGGGTGCTTGGGGCTGGAGGCACAGCCAAGGGGCAGGGAAAACCTGCATGGAAAATGCAGGAAAAAGCACAGAAAGGTGGATGCTTTGAGGAGGCTGATCTAGAAAATGCCTGGATGATGCGTTTATACTGGCAGCACGGCTTGGATCTGCCGAGAGCAGAGCAGTGCCTCTTCTCTCTCCTGTATTTACCCCTCTATTTACCATGCCACCGTAATCCCCAGGTGATAGATAATGTGCAGGATGTGGTTTGCCATGGAAACAGAGCCCTGGTTCTTTACATTTTTAAAAAGATTAATATTTCTCAGCTCGGTTTCATTATTCTGATATTAAAAATCATCAGTTATGCAGCAGCCCCAGCCCTGCCAGGCCGTGAGTGCCTTTTGGGCACAGCTGCCCTGCGGGCAGGATGCCCGGGGACAGGGGGCAGTGGGACAGCGCCGGGTGGCACCTTGGCCATGGCTGTGCCCTGTCCAGCTGCAGCCCAGGGCGAGGCACTCCATGGCAGTGCTCCAGGCGCGGGGGAACGGAGCTGCTGGCCCATTTCTGCCTCTCCTCTGCATTCCAGCTCTGCAGCTGCAGAGAGCACCTCAGAGCCCGGTAAATGCCAGAGCTCCTCACCCCTGGCAAAGGAGGGATGAGAGATTGCAATGGTGTCCTCTATCTCCTTGGAAAGCGCTTGAACTCCCAGTGGGCTGGGGACAGAGTTGGATTTCCATACTGTGTTGCAGGCACAGATTTGGGGGACGTGAGGGCTGCTCCTCGTGGGGATGCAGCAGCTTCTCCTTCTCCAGGGGACTCCCAGGTGCCACCATCCAGGGAGGGGCGGCAGGGTGTGCCCAGGTGTGCCCAGGTGTGCCCACACAGGTGTAACCCCCTCTGGGAGAACCTGCTCAGGGTCAGGGGCATCTCTCATGCTGGACATGCCTGAAGTCTAGTTCCTTAAATGCAAAGAAATAAGAAAAACAGCTGTCTTTTAAACCTCATAAATCTGTACAGTAAAATGTTTAGGCAAAACCATATTTTATTGTTTTTGCTGTCAGAAACAAAGAATTAAGGGCCACGTGACTCAGTAATTGCTGTGGACTTTTTTTCTGACAAGAAACATTAAACTTAAAACTGTATTAAAATCATTTGACAATTTTTATGCTTTAACAGCTGAGAGTGAATAATGTTTTTTGCATATAAAACACTTTCTCTTGTCAGCCTATAAAACTGTCAGAAATAAATTCATCAAAAATGATTATATAATTAAAAGTCACTACTTTTCTTTCTCTAGTTTAGTTGGAATTATTTGTTTGTCACTTTTTCAGGACTAAATTACGGCATTCAGAGACAACTTCCTTTGTTCAGACTATTGTGAAATGTATGATTCTTACAAAAGGAGCCCAACTTTCTCCTCTAATGTATCAATTCAATATCACTTCTTAGAAAATACTTTCAGATAGTTCTGTTTCTGAAAAGTGATTTTATTCTGCAGAGGAGCAGGACCAGTAATGGAAAGCTTCCAAATGCAGAAATATTTTTTATTATTGAGCTGCATATAATTTATGGAAAATTGCTGAATTAATGTTAGCAAAGTAAATCACTAGCACTTCAAATTGCAAATTCTCTCTTACAGCGAGGGCCATACAGGTGTTTCAAAGCTAAAGGAACAATATTGATTTTTATGTCACAGGATCAGGAGAGGCTGGGGCTCCTGTGGGGTGTGTGATCTGGGGACGGTGCCATGCCCTGGTGGGACCCAGCTCCCGTCAGTGCTGGGCTGTCCTGTGGGCACGGGGCTCTGCAGAGGGCAGCCCTGGCAGGGCAGCCGGGCACTCACCCCCAGAGGGTGCCCTTGCCTGCCCCAGCCCCTGCCAGCTGGGAGAGCTGCTCTGGGGGCAGCCCCTTCTGCAGCCAGGCTCTGGGAACGAGCTCTCTTGGCTCCTCACGGTGAGAAGCCGTGAGCTGGTCACAGCTGGGTGGGTTTGGGGTGACTGGGTTTTCAAGGCAGGAGCTAATAATGGTTTATTGATCTGTTGTTAAGTTATTGGAGCCTTAATGGAGGCAATAAGCCGATAGTGCCCATTGCTGTCATGTGGCTGCACCGGCTGGGAGCCTCCCTGGCACACAGGAGGAGGGTGGTGCTGGCCGGGCAGCATTTTGTCCCGAGGCAGCAGAGGGGCTGCTGTGAGGGGGAGCACACGGGTAAAGGGGTGCTGAGCCCTGCACAGGGCTGGGCTTTGCTGGCTTGGTGCTGCTTTTCTGATCGGACAAATCAGGAGATCCAAAAGTGCTGTGAGTGAGGGTTTAACAAATGGAGAGGGGAGTGGGGGGCATGGGGACAGGGGGGTTCAGGCTGGGATCCCTGCGCCTGCTGCTCCCCCAGGCTGCACAGGTCCCACTCATCCCGGAGCTGAGAGGAGAGGCTGAGCTGCTGAGCATTATCTCTTGGTATGGTAATTATGATTTGTGATTAGTCCTGCCCATGCTGAAGAGCTGTGCAAGCCTTTTTCAGAGGGTTCATCTTCATGTCTGCTTCTGCTGTGGGTAATGCAAGCTGACGGGAGCTGCTGTGGAGGGGGCAGACAGAGGTGTCTGAGCTCTCCATGGCAGGCTGGAATCCTCCATGGAGTCAGAGCCCACAGGGCTGGGCCCAGGGCAGGGGCTCAGGGGCGCTGCTGCTGCAGCTGACCTGAGATCAGGGTTAACAAAGCCCAGCTTTCCCTGCCCTCCTGCCCACCCAGCACTGCACTCCAAGAGCAGCACGTGCACCATGAGCATTGCTGTGCTGGGCTGCCCCAGCAGCCTGAGAAACTGCCAGCCACAGCCCCAGAGCCCAGCCCAGGGCTGCCAGCTTCTACCTTGCCACTGGCCATGGTCAGCCAGGAAATTCTTTTGCTGGCAAGATATATTTATTTATGAAAAGCTGGAAATACCTGGGATGTTTGCTGGACCTTCAGTAGCTCTACAGTCATCATTTAAACAAGTTCATGCTCCATTAAAACCAGTTATTTAATACAATGATCATTCAATTAAAAACCTCTTGAAGCGCCTGCCAAAGCCTATTTGTATCAATACAATATTTTAATTGTAAATAGCAAAGTATGGTCCTGCCAACTGTGATTGTCAAGGAAATGTTACCAAAATGAGTGCTCAGTCTCAGGGAGGCTCTGGCAGCAGAGCAAGACTTGGGCAAGAGCTGGGAGATCTGTCCTGGGCCAGGAGCCCCCTCCCAGGCTCCCTGTGCCCCCCTGAGCCAGGCTGGGGCAGTGCCAGGAGCCAGAGGGGCTTGGGGAGCCGGGAGGAGGGCAGGACCTGTCCTGTCCCTGTCCGTGTCCCTGTCCTGTCCCTGTCCGTGTCCCTGTCCCTGTACCTGTACCTGTCCCTGTCCTGTCCCTGTCCCTGTCCTGTCCTGTCCCTGTACCTGTACCTGTCCTGTCCCTGTCCTGTCCCTGCCCCTGTCCCTGTCCCTGTCCTGTCCCTGTACCTGTACCTGTCCCTGTCCTGTCCCTGTACCTGTACCTGTCCCTGTCCTGCCCCTGTCCTGTCCCTGTCCCTGTCCCTGTCCTGTCCCTGTACCTGTACCTGTCCCTGTCCTGTCCCTGTACCTGTACCTGTCCCTGTCCTGCCCCTGTCCTGCCCCTGTCCCTGTCCCTGTCCTGTCCCTGCCCCTGTCCCTGTCCCTGTCCTGTCCCTGTACCTGTACCTGTCCCTGTCCTGCCCCTGTCCTGTCCCTGTCCCTGTCCCTGTCCTGTCCCTGCTGCAGGGGCTCTGCACCATGGACTCTGCCCCCCATGGCACCGAGCCCAGGCTCAGCTGCCCAGGGGCTCAACAGCTGCAGCCCTGTGTGGGATCCCTGCTGCCATGGTCCCACACCCTGCATTTGCCTCCTTGCATAGGTGCCATCACATAAATATTCCAGTCACTATCGCTTACTGTCAGACCCAATTTAGAAAAGTACCTGTCTGTTACAAATATTTTATAGTACTTGAATATGCAATTTATGTAACATGCCCAGCAAAAGAAATCCATTATACAGTTTTGTCTGATTGAAATTCTGGCATCGTAACAGTAGGAAAAAATTAAATTATTCTAGAAAGTTGCAGTCCATTATGAAGACCTAACTGCTCTTCTCTGAAAAAGCTGCTGCTGCCTCAGTGGTGCCAGCACTGTGATATGAGCACTGCGTGCCCTGGCTTCAGTCCCACCTTGCCCAAGGAAAACTGGGCTTCCCTGAGCAGACAGGCATTCTGTTCCTTCCCATGGCTGCTCCCTGCAGCCCCCCAGCCCCGGGGCAGCCTCTGCTCCTGCAGGAAAATGGGCTCACAGCACATGGAGCTGCAGGGTCCTTGGAGTTCTCCCTGCCCTCTGCCCTCCCCACTGATCCTGGCTCTCCAGCAGCCACTGGCTGTGGGCAGCTTCTCCAGGGTTTGGGTGGTCTGGGCCAGTTTCCTTCTGCACTTTCAGAGGCACTGGGACTTGCACAGGGAAATCCCAGCAGGTTGGTCACCCCCTGCTCTGGGGTGCCTGGGGCAGGGCAGAGCTGCTCCTCACTCCCAGGCTCAGATCCTGCTGCCACAGCTCTGCAGGGCAAGAGGAAGGAGCTGATTCCTCTGCCACCTTTTCTGTATTCCAAGCAGCTGGAATCGGGGACAGCTCGTGGTTCTGCTACTCTGGCACCAGCTGCCATTGAATTCCCATTACTTGTGTCTCTGGCGTCGGGTTCATTTACATTTTGCAAAGTTGCCTCTCTTTTACCTTGCACTGATTAGGTCTGTCTGAAGTAAATTACTGAGTTCATTGATCTGAACAGTTTTATTTCAATTGGGGTGAAGCACACCCAGTGAGTGGCCTTGGCAGCAGCCCCCTGCCCACAACCCCTCCCCTGAAGGCAGCCCCACAGCCATGGGAGTGCAGTGCTGTACGAAGGTATTTGAAATTGATGTCCACTCCTGCAGTGAAACATGTCTTCAAGTGTGTTTTGGGAGGAAAAACCAGGTCAGACTAGAGCAGAGAGTATTTATTTCCTCTGGGACTTTGTGTGTTACTTGTGGTATATTTTATGGATAGAGTCGGCCCCATATGTCTTGGGGAAGGTGTTTGGCTCAGCAATGTGTTAACAGTTAGTGTGCTAAGGAGCCCTTGTTTGGGTACTTTAGTTTTGACATTTAAATGCATTTTTCAAATACAGTGAGATGAATGTGATGTCACCGGGGAGTCGCGGAGGACTCTCAAGCATAAAAGCAGAGGGTTGGGTTTTAATCTTTAACAGCACACCGGCCTCTTGTCCCTGAAGGTCCCTCAGCAGAAGCTGTGTTGGGCTTTAGGTACCCACAATATCAGGTTCTTTATCCACTTATGACACTCTATGTGAGAGAAAAATGTGTGTAATGCAAAAGTGATATTTAATGCCACTCAGACCTTATTTTGTTTGACCATGGGAAATCTGGAGGCTAAAGATCTTTGTGGGCTTTGGCAACAGGCACTGGGGCAGACACAAAGGGTCTGGACCCAAGTGTTTATTTTTATTGATGTATGACTTGTGCAGCATGTGAGGGTTTTGTGGCTGGGCTCTGCAGGGCAGGAACTGGTACAAGAGCAGCACGAGGGAAGGAAAGAGCTGAGCAAGGAGCCTGCCCTGGGTGCCAGCGCAGGGTGGGGCTCCTGGGGAAGCCTCAGGGAGTGGTTTCAGGGCAGGTGATTGTCCAAGCCTGAGCTGGGGCAGCCCCAGAGCAGAGGGCACTGCCAGCCCTGTGCCCACACTGTGCCACCAGGCTCTGGGGCTCGCACAGGCAGCAGCACTTCCCTCTCAAGGAGCCGCCTCACATCCCCATTTTGGAAACATCTGTAGCCTGTGCTTTTCACAGGGTTTCATCTTTGGGGAAAGATCACAGATAAACATGAACAAGCTTTTAATTATAAGATACTGATTGTTGGTTTGCACAGCAATATTTATTCAGTAAATTGCTAATTAATGCAAAGAAAGCTCCATGTGACATCAAATATTTGCTTCCATTTACACTACAAAATTTTATTTTTCGCAATGATGACAGTAAATGAGATTTGTGAGGACGGGAAGGATAAGGGTAGAATCATTGAATGGTTTAGGTTGGAAAAGCCCTCCTGGAGGATCAAGTCCAGCCACTAACCCAGTGCTGCCACAGCCACCACTAACCCACGTCTCCAAGTTCCACATCTGCACGTTCTTAAATCATTCCTGGGACAGTGACCCCACCCCTGCCCTGGGCAGCCTTTGGTAAATATTCAGGAGTTAGAAATTGCTGTTAGAAGAGCCCTTTCCAACAGCTGCATTGGATGGTGAGAAAAGACACAAAGTAGTCCCAGAGTGTGTGAGAAATTCAGCGTTAGGAGCACAGCCAGAAGTTACATGGGTTTACCTGACCTTGCTGAGGTGACCTGCAGCTGCCCTGTTGATACGGAGTAATTTATGGACATAATGAAAAAGCTGAATTTATGCCCTGATCATAGGAGAGAAATGCTACCACGTAAAATTGGAAGTAGCTTTTGCAGTATATAGCTAAATCTTTAATTTTTATAGCAGCTAAGAGAAAAATAAGCTTGCATACAGTACACATGGCATAAACTGACTGTAAACCCTGGCCCTGTGGAGAGCCCCAGCAAGAAGCTGCTGATTGCCCCTCCAGACTGCTGGCAGAGGTGCCAGAGCTGGTGGCTCCTGACCTGAGTCCAGGCTGGAGCCACCAGGCTTCTCCTGGCTTCCCTTGCCCGAACTAGAATAAGGAAAAATGGGAATCAGAGCCTTGCTTTGGGATCAGCCTGGCTGAGCAGGAGCCACGGGGCCTCTGAGGCTCTGCAGAGTGTTTGTCCCTCCCTTGTGTAGAATAAACTGCAAATGAAAATGTCCATTTTTAAACTAAGTCCAATTTAACTGTCAAAAGGAAATTAAACTTTTTCAGGGCTTTAGCTACATTTTAAAGCAGAAATTATTCACTACGTTCAGGTCTTCCTGACCAATGTCAATCCCTCTGACTCATCAGTAAATTCCCTATTTGTTGAAGGAATTAGCTAAATAAATTTCCAGGCCATCTGGCTGGCTACTCATCCCTGCTACAGCCTGAGCCTGGCAGCAGGAAAGGATCCAACTGCTTTCAAGAGTCTTCAGAACTGGGGATTGGGCTGGAGTGACTTGCAAGGATTGTGTGAGATGTGAAACACTTAAAAATAAAACCAAAAAACTTTCAGATCCCAAAAGAGCTGCTGAGTGAGTGTGAAGAATTGGATGAGGAAAGGGAAAAATGGAAATTAATTCAAAATACAGTGTATATTTCAAAGGTATTGGGGTTATTTTCTTTTTTCTTTTATTTTTCCTTTTCTGCAGCTCTTCCTGATCCTTGGCTCTTGCAATAGCAGCTGCCAGCCCCTCCCAGTGCCACCCTCGGGCCAGCCTGGGCTGCTGTCCCTGGTGCTGTCCCTGGTGCTGTCCCTGCCCTGCCGGTGTGAACCGAGCTGGTGCTGAGCCTTTGGCTTCAGGGAAGCACTTTCTGAGCAAATTCAGGAAACACTTGGAATGCCTCTGTCTATTAAAGAGTGACATTTAGTGTTGTAGTTTGAAATATGTCTGAAGTACCACACAGCATAAAGGCCCTAAGGGGACCCATGAGCCAAATGAGATTTCCATGTCAGCACCAGTCACGACCTTTCCTTTACTGCATCTGCTTAAATACAGAAAACACGTTTTTGTTGTAAAGCCAAGTCAAAACAGGGATTCGGAGTAAAATAAAATATATACTTAGGGCTGCCCTCAGGGACCTTTTTAATGGTTTCATATAAACCAATGCTCTGTTTACAGTCAGATATCTCTCAGCTGAGCACAGGCACTCCCAGGGTCAGCAGCAGGGTGGGCACCTGTGCCCAGGGCTGGGCAGGGTCTGCGGGCAGTGCCAGCCCCAGGGGACAGACACCGGCCTGGCTGCAGGCAGGACAGCTGGGATCACACCTGGGCTCATGGAAAACCCCACAGAGCCTGGAGGGCAGCTGCCTGTGCCTGTGGGTGCCGGCAGGACGCTGGGATCACACCTGGGCTCATTGAATACCCCACAGAGCCTGGAGAGCAGCTGCCTGTGCCTGTGGGTGCCCGCAGGACGCTGGGATCACACCTGGGCTCATGGAATACCCTGCAGGGCCTGGAGAGCAGCTGCCTGTGCCTGTGGGTGCAGCAGGGAGGTTGGGAGTTGTCTGAGTTCCTGCAGACTCCAGCTACAGCTCCCTGGACTTGACCCTCTCAGGAGCTGCCTGGAAAACCAGGGGCTTTGCAGTGATGTTAAAGCCTAAAATGCCCTGTTTGGATGAGCCCCTCCTGCCAGTGATGCTTCCTGCCCAAGTCCTGCCAATCTCTGCAATCCACTGATCTCCAGCCTCTCTCAGAGATTCACGGCTGCTCTGAAACCAGCCAGGCAGAGGTGGGGATGTTGTGAAAGGTGATGAAGTTCAGTAAATGATGCATTTAGCTGTACAGAGTTTATACATCATGAATGATTTATTTGTTTATAAATACTCCAAACTTCACTTACATATTCTTTGGGTTGTTTGGTTTCTTGTAATCTATTGGTTCATTATAATTGAATACGCAAGTTATGTCATCCAAGAGGTTAAAAAAATATCTTTTCCACCTGCTTTGTTGACTGTGCTGGAAGAGCAGAAGGAGCAGAGGCTGCAGGCAGTGCTGGGTTTCTCTGGCCCTCAGTGGGAGGGCACAGCACAGGCCATGGGATCTCCAAGTGCTCCTGTACTGGCAGCAAGAGAACACACTGGGGCCAGGAATGGCTGTGGTGAAGTTCATGTGTTTGCTTTTCCTGGTATATCTTTGCTTTGTGTCTGCCTAAAAATGTCAGGAGAAACTCAGAATCACCTGAGCATGAGCCAGGTGGCAAAACCACCCCAAGAAGTGGCCTGGACAGGAGGGTGGGGAGGAGAAGGCAGAGCTCACACCCTGAGCCCCAGCCCCGTGTCCTGGCAGCACGGCTGGAGCCAAGGGGAAAGGAACTGACTCTGGCAATTCTTTCATGCACTGTTAGTGAACAGCCATCAGAAGACATTGACACTAACTGTGGGCCTTTTAAGAGTGTAATGTATTAGCAACTTGTCTCCTTGAAAGCTAATGACAAATGCCTTGTTTAAAAGGAAGATCAAAACATCAAGAAAAATTAGATTAAATGGTTATGAAACTCCCAGTGGAGGACGCATTTCTCAGAAGTATTCCCTGTTGAACCTTGGAAATCTGTAATTATTTCCCCTGCTTACTGCATTAGGGCTGGGAAGTGTTTGCATTGCTGCAGCACAGAATGTTTGCACACGGGTGCAGCACAGAGAGCCCTGGCCTGGGGACCTGGAGTTGGCAGGGGCTCCCCGTGCCAGGGGGGCAGTGCCAGGGACACAGGGGTGGGTGGCAGGGACACAGGGGTGGGTGGCAGGGACACAGAGATGGGTGGCAGGGACACAGAGATGGGTGCCAGGGACACAGGGGTGGGTGGCAGGGACACACAGGTGGGTGCCAGGGACACGGGTGGGTGCCAGGGACACAGGGGTGGGTGGCAGGGACACAGAGATGGGTGCCAGGGTCACAGAGATGGGTGGCAGGGACACAGGTGGGTGGCAGGGACACAGAGATGGGTGCCAGGGACACACAGGTGGGTGGCAGGGACACAGGGGTGGGTGGCAGGGACACAGGGGTGGGTGGCAGGGACACAGAGATGGGTGGCAGGGACACAGGGGTGGGTGGCAGGGACACAGGGGTGGGTGGCAGGGACACAGGTGGGTGCCAGGGACACACAGGTGGGTGGCAGGGACACAGGGGTGGGTGGCAGAGACACAGAGATGGGTGGCAGGGACACAGGGGTGGGTGGCAGGGACACAGGGGTGGGTGGCAGGGACACAGAGATGGGTGCCAGGGTCACAGAGATGGGTGGCAGGGACACAGGTGGGTGGCAGGGACACAGAGATGGGTGCCAGGGACACACAGGTGGGTGGCAGGGACACAGGGGTGGGTGGCAGGGACACAGGGGTGGGTGGCAGGGACACAGAGATGGGTGGCAGGGACACAGGGGTGGGTGGCAGGGACACAGGGGTGGGTGGCAGGGACACAGGTGGGTGCCAGGGACACACAGGTGGGTGGCAGGGACACAGGGGTGGGTGGCAGAGACACAGAGATGGGTGGCAGGGACACAGGGGTGGGTGGCAGGGACACAGGGGTGGGTGCCAGGGACACACAGGTGGGTGGCAGGGACACAGGGGTGGGTGGCAGGGACACAGGTGGGTGGCAGGGACACAGAGATGGGTGGCAGGGACACAGAGATGGGTGGCAGGGACACAGAGATGTGTGCCAGGGACACACAGGTGGGTGGCAGGGACACAGGTGGGTGGCAGGGACACAGAGATGGGTGGCAGGGACACAGAGATGGGTGGCAGGGACACAGAGATGTGTGCCAGGGACACACAGGTGGGTGGCAGGGACACATAGGTGGGTGGCAGCCACGTGTGGGGCAGGGCAGCAGCCCACAGACACCGTGGCATTTCGGCACCAGCAGAGCCAGGAAAAGGGTTTCCAGTAAATGCTGATTTGGAGATGGCACGGGCCCATTTGGCTGGGGCTGGCTGGTTTGCAGAGGTTCAGCCTGCTCACATGCAGGCCTGCCCAGATTTCTGGTGGCCGTGGTGTGTGAATCCACAGCAGCATGTTTAGCATTGGGCAGAAATGTGCTCAGGGCTGCCAAAGACTTTATTTCAAAGCAGGAAGAGCATGAGCAAAGTTTGTCAGAATTTCCCCTTTGCTAGAGCAAAGACAATTGAAATGGTACATTCCAACTCTCACCCAAAGAATGTCATTTACGTGTTTGTAATGAATTTCCCCATTAACCCATGGACATCAGACCTCACTGGCAGTAGTGTGCAATTACCAGTTCCTGACCAAGCTGTGAAGGACCGACCATTCGTCTTTCCAGTTACAAATTATTTTAAAATCTAAGTAAATGAATGTTTTCCTTCTAATGTTTGGTGAAATAAGATTTGCGGTTTTTTGCTGCAAGTAACTGCTGTAGCCGTGTATTTGAATACTGAGCTCCTGCACAGAAGTTTGGTGGTGAAATGGGATGAGGGTCTGTCTCGTGGAGCACTGCTGCTCTGCTCTGGGATGGAGAGCTCTGCACTGGCTGCTGTGTTTGTAATCAAAGCCAGCTGAATTAGGCTCTTTCTCTCCTATTTCTATGTACCAATTTGAAGAGCTCAGATGAAAAGTGTTGCATTACACCAGCACCAATAAGTCACACTATCTGTGTTGTGACACACAGAATGTTATTAATTGTCAATCACAAACCACCAGGCTTGTCAAGATGTTCTCTTCTGAACAGGCTGCTTTAGACCTGAAGTGATTTTTAATCAAATGTTAATAACACAGCATCTGTCAGTGGACCATTGGCATCATACAATAATAAAAAGTTAGCATATGACATGGCAAATTCTAATGTTTTCATTTTTACTTCTTTCCAATTATCTGTGGAATTTCTGCCAGAGTGAGAAGTGTGCTGACATTATTACATGCAAAACACACTGCTGAAAGATGAACATGTCTATTAAAGCCTGTGCTCCCCATCACGCCAGCTCCCAAAAGCTCCCAGGGCCTGCTGCCAGAGCCTGCCCGTGCCCAGGGCAGGGGGTGCCAGCCCTGGGAGAGCTCCCTGCCTGTCCCTGTGAGCGTGGGCATCCTGGGACACCCAGGGGCTGCCTGTCCCTGTGAGCGTGGGCATCCTGGGACACCCAGGGGCTCCCTGCCTGTCCCTGTGAGCGTGGGCATCCTGGGACACCCAGGGGCTGCCTGTCCCTGTGAATGTGGGCGTCCTGGGACACCCAGGGGCTCCCTGCCTGTCCCTGTGAGTGTGGGCATCCTGGGACACCCAGGGGCTCCCTGCCTGTCCCTGCCAGCCTGGGCATCCTGGGACACCCAGGGGCTCCCTGCCTGTCCCTGCAGGTGTGAGCATCCTGGGACACCCAGGGCTGGTGGGGGGCCAGGGGCAGCCTTTCCCCTGGCCCAGCACAGAGCGAGGGGAGCTGGGGCAGGAGAGCTCCATCTCCATCCTACACTCCCCTCTGGCAGCACAGCATCAGTGCCAGCTCCTGCCAGCGATGCCTGCCAAGGGCTGTGCCTGTCAAATACCCACAAAGCACCAGGGACTGCTGCTCTCTGTGCCCTCGGGCAGCCCTGGCACCGGGGAGGGAGGATGGGGGCACCAAGCGCCCGTGGGACAGTCTGGCGGCACAGAGGTGTGGGGTGGAAATGCCACCCAGCAGGGCTGGGCACAGGGGATGGAGCTCCTGGGCTGCAGGGCTGGGGGCCCTGGCTGCCCACAGAGCCAAGCAGCTGCCAGGGGACAGCAAGGGGGTGCCCGGGCTGGGCCAGCCCTCTCCTGGTCACAGCCACATCCTCGGGGGCACGCGGAGTTGCAGAAGCTTTGAAATCTTAACAAGAGAGCTCAGTGCAGCGGGAGCGTGATTGTTATTAATGGTTTGTGTTACAGGATAAGCGGTGCATAACAGATCTGCTGCAATATCAAGTATTCCATCAGAAATTCATCATTTTGAGGACTTTGTCAAAAGTAGGCTGTGTATGCAGTGTATACAAATCTGCAGGAGCATAAAGCGATATGGAAGTTCCAAGCACCTGTATATTTAAAATACACTCAATTTCCTTTCCTAAATGCATTGTTTTCACTTGAATACTTCATAGCATTCAATGGATTGCAGTTGCTTTGTCTATAGATTCAATTTGTGTCTCTGGACAGAGTTTGAATGGATTTATTATATTGAAATGCAATTTTGCAGACATAACCTTATATCTGACCCGTCATTACTTATAATGCTAAACTTTGATATGTTAATTCTGCCTTATGTTTTTATATATTTTACGACACTTGGCTTAAACATTTTTAATCTACATATTGGTTTATGTCCACCTAAATTATTGTTGCTTCCGGGGACAATGTGCACACAAGATCTGGCAATTCATTATGCTGGCCCCGCTTAAATGAATTTCAAAAATTTAATAAAGTTCTCCCCCTCCTTCCATTGTGTTCAAAAGCTCCAGCATAAACACCAGTCCAGTGTTATCAAATCACAGAAGAAGAATAAGGTTAACCTCGAACAGCCCGGCCATGCCGCAGACCCCGAGAAATGTCGCCTCTGATTAACGCTGCTCTCTAAAGCTCCGCGTGTCCCCTCGGCTGGGAACCGGTGTGCCAGGGCAGGGAACCGGTGTGCCCATTCAGGGAACGGCTGTGCCCGGGCAGGGAACCGATGTGCCCAGGCCAGCAGGGAACCGGTGTGTCCGGGCTGGGAACAGATGTGCCCATTCAGGGAACCGGTGTGCCCGGGCTGGGAACAGATGTGCCCATTCAGGGAACCGGTGTGCCCGGGCAGGGAACCGGTGTGCCCGGGCTGGGAACCGGTGTGCCCAGGCCAGCAGGGAACCGGTGTGCCCATTCAGGGAACCGCTGTGCCCGGGCCAGCAGGGAACAGATGTGCCCGGGCTGGGAACCGGTGTGCCAGGGCTGGGAACAGATGTGCCCATTCAGGGAACGGCTGTGCCCGGGCAGGGAACCGGTGTGCCAGGGCTGGGAACCGGTGTGCCCAGGCCAGCAGGGAACCTGTGTGCCCGGGCTGGGAACCGGTGTGCCCGGGCTGGGAACCCGTGTGCCCGGGCCAGCAGGGAACCGGTGTGCCCAGGCTGGGAACCGCTGTGCCAGGGCTGGGAACCGGTGTGCCCAGGCCAGCAGGGAACCGGTGTGCCCGGGCAGGGAACCGCTGTGCCCGGGCTGGGAACCGGTGTGCCCAGGCCAGCAGGGAACCTGTGTGCCCATTCAGGGAACCGCTGTGCCCGGGCAGGGAACCGGTGTGCCAGGGCTGGGAACAGATGTGCCCATTCAGGGAACCGGTGTGCCCGGGCTGGGAACCGGTGTGCCCGGGCTGGGAACAGATGTGCCCATTCAGGGAACCGGTGTGCCAGGGCTGGGAACAGATGTGCCCATTCAGGGAACCGGTGTGCCAGGGCTGGGAACAGATGTGCCCATTCAGGGAACCGGTGTGCCCATTCAGGGAACCGGTGTGCCAGGGCTGGGAACCGGTGTGCCCATTCAGGGAACCGGTGTGCCCGGGCCGGCCCTGCGGCACCGGGGCAGCCCGGCCGTCCCCGGGGGCAGCCCGAGCGCCACAGCCACGATGCCACCAGGGCTGGGCTGTGACCCAGGGCTGGGGCCGGCGCTTGGGGAGGCACAGCGACATCAGCGCCCTCGGTGGCACCGCCGGCAGCGCTCCCGTGCGGGCCCAGGAGCAGAGGAGGAGGAGGAGGAGGAGGATGCCGGTGCCGCTGGCCGCTGCAGGGAGGAGCAGCCGCCCCTCGCCCCCTTGCAGCTCCGAGCCGGCACTTTCGGAACGGGACAGCGCCTGAGGGCGGCTGGGCGGGCGCGGCACCGGCCCCACTGCGGGGACACCCGGCAGAGCCCGGGAGCGCCCATCCCCACCCCGGCTGTGCCCAGCCCCTGCCCAGCATGTCCCTCCATCCTCAGCTGTGCCCAGCCCCTGCCCAGCGTGTCCCTCCATCCTCAGCTGTGCCCAGCCCCTGCCCAGCATGTCCCTCCATCCCCGGCTGTGCCCAGCCCCTGCCCAGCATGTCCCTCCATGCCCGGCTGTGCCCAGCCCCTGCCCAGCATGTCCCTCCATGCCCGGCTGTGCCCAGCCCCTGCCCAGCATGTCCCTCCATGCCCGGCTGTGCCCAGCCCCTGCCCAGCATGTCCCTCCATCCTCGGCTGTGCCCAGCCCCTGCCCAGCGTGTCCCTCCATCCCCGGCTGTGCCCAGCCCCTGCCCAGCGTGTCCCTCCATCCCCGGCTGTGCCCAGCCCCTGCCCAGCATGTCCCTCCATCCCTTGGCCTTTTTCCTGCCACAATGTCATGAATTTTTCATCCTTGATGAACTTCAAAGTCTTTTAATGACTCTTCATGAAAAAACAGAGGGGCCAAAAGTTGAGCAAAGGGAGATGATTAAAGGACCTTATTAAAAGCAACCTTGTAGAATTCTCCACATGAAAGAGAGCGCCATTATGAGGGCTTATCCTTATAAATGACACTTCGCTTTTGCGAACATGCCGAAACCTGATTAGAGTGACAAGCACTGAGTGATACTGCAAACCTGTTAATAACATGAAAATTAGAAGAGGCTCATGCAAAGAAGGGAGATTAATTTAGCCCGAGTACATCTCGCGCAAATTGCAAAGTTGTGAATATGTTCTCAGATAATGAGCCTTCGCAGTCATCAGCTCACTTGTCATTTTCTGTAATTAATGTTAAGGAAGACTCCTTCCTGATGGTTCGTATTACTCATATACCAAGAAAATTTCTTCAGAGAAATAATTTACATTTATTATCATCGGTCTGTTTGTGTGGTTTATTTCGCTGCGGAGTAATTTATTGCAGCACCGTTTCACTTGCCTTGATTAGTCGCTCGTCAGCCTGAAATGTAATTTTTTTTTTCCTGATGGCAATGTCTGAAAATTGACAGTGGTGCAATACTCTTTTTAATCTGAGAATGTGTTTTCTTAACTTGAATAAACTTTTGGGCTGGAAGTTGAATCTACTTCCCAAGTTGAATTACTGTTGAATTACTGTTAGAAACTAGAAGGTTTCTGCTCTCTTAGGTCCTCAGGCTGCACACTGGATTCACCACCTCTGCTGTGGGTGCTTGGCAATGTGGATGTGCTACAGTCAAAGTACTTTGCTCCAAGAATGAGCTTGTTATGGGTCTGAAGAAGTGCATAATGTGCTCCTTACCTGGTCTCTCAGACTTCGGTTTGGATCTGAAGCCAACAAAAGCCTTCTCAAATCTTATAATTGTTTTCCCTGAATTTCAAATTTAATTTTTATTTTATTATGAACTTCCTATTTTTTCCTTGTCTTAAGAAAAAAGAGCAGTTCAGCTGTCTGACAGAGGCAGCAGTTAAATTTTTTCTGTGTCCTCTTGACCTGCCTCGGCAGTTCCCCTTTGGCAGCAGCCACTTCTGCATCTGAACAGTAAAACTGGGAACACTTTTTCCTCCCAAACATTGCAAACACAGAAGCAGTTAAAGTGAATTACTGACCTCTGAGCTGCAAATGAACCAAACGTTACTGATTAGCGTTTTTAGGCAGAGATAATGATTTTTTTTATTGGAGGCCTTCATTCCCAACAAGCTTCACGGAGCACTCTGTAGGCAGCGACTGCCTGTGCCAGTTAATGGTAATCCATATTTATAAAACTATAGTCCATCAAAGTGGGATGAATATTTTAAAAGCCATGGACAAATCAAATTGTCTTTGTCAAATTGCACGCTCTCCACATCAAATGTATTTTATGATTCTTCCCTGTACATGAGCCAATGGGATCCCTGCACCAGCTGAAAGCTGCCTGCCTAATTTTTGCTTCTGTAAACAGACAAGTCTCTGCTGTTTTAAAGAACTCAATGAGCTGTGGAGATTGACATTTAAGCCATAAAATTGTACTTTATTTGATGAAGTTAACAAATAATGTATGAAGCAGATTTATTTGATGTCTCTGTGAGTAGTAGTTGGTTCACCCTTATAGGAACAAATGGGCTATTTTTGAAGGATTTGGAAGTTGTGGGCAGCACACTGGGGAGGGGAGCCTGGGCTGCCTGGGAGGATCACTCAGAGCAGGATGAGCACGGGGCCCAGGGTGCTGGCAGAGCTGTGCCAGGCGGTGCCACCACGCTGCCATGGAGAGGAACAAACCCAGACGGGTCCCAGAGGAGATGCTGGGTCCCCACACAGGGGTCTGGCCCCGCTCCTCAGCAGCAGTTCAGGGGTGCCCATTGTTACCAGAGAAACACTCCAAGCAGGATGACCATGCATGGTGTTATGTTGGACTTTTATCCGATATCATGTTTTTCTTAAATCCCACTGAATTGTAAACATTAAAAAACTTAGAAACATTCTGAGAAACATCTGTAAACCACTTGCTGCACTTTGCTGACAGCAGTGTGCTGAGTGCCCACGTGGCTCTGTGAGATGGGATGTCCCCTCTGACAGCACCAAGAGCCAACAAAGGTCCTTGTGGCGGTGCCAGCAGTGAGAGCTGGGGAGCCCCAGCCCACTGCCTCACTCTGCATCACAGCAGCAACGCCAAGAGCAGCCACAAATCCCTCTGCAGACAGAGGTGAGAGCTGGGCCACAGTAACAAATCATGGAGGGAGCAGCGACGTAAAGCAGGAGCGCACGAGGGGCAACACGGTGATGAGATCCTGGAAGTGATCCTATTGGAAATGTCAGCCCAGGAAATAAAATCCTGGCATCCAGGCAGGCCTCACATCTTCTGTCTGAATTTACCAGCAAAAAGTTTTGCCACATCTATCTTGTGATGTCAGAGAGACAGGCTGATAGTGCGGAGACAGCTGAGACAGCATGAGGGTTAGCAGACAAATAAATTTGAGAATCATCTGCATAGAAATGGAAAGCTACTCCACGCTGATGAATAATATAACCCAGTGGCAGCATATAAACACAAAATAACAACGGGCCCAATATAGAGCCCTGGGGAACCTTGGAAACAACTTCACTAATGGAAGATGAAAAATCACCCATCGAAACAAAATGCTGTCTATTTGATAAATAAGATTTGAACCGACTGAGAGCAGCATCAGATAAGCCAAGCAAGCTGCTCACATGAGGATCCGAGGGGATACCTTGAGCAGCAGCATCAAGTGACAAAGACCTGACAGTGTGAGAAGAGATCCCAAATCAGGGCTAAAATATGAGTCTTTTGGGGTCCATCTTGTTGGACCAGGCTGTCCCAGCTGGGCTTGGCTGCTCCACTGAGCCAGCCTTGCCAGGCTGCCTGACAGGAGCCTGGTGTGGGTTGCACCAGCAGCAGCCCCAGCAGCAGGAGCCAGAGCCCCTCTGCCCAGGTGGGGCATGGGGATGTCCCTGCTGCTCCCAGTGACCATGGAGCACTGCAGGACCTCCAGCACCAGGAGTGGCAGAGGGAGTGTGTCCAGAGGGCCCTGGAGCACGGCCAGGCCCCGCTGCCCAAACACAGCTCCTGTGCCCCGGGTGCCTCTGCCTCCCAGCAGCCTGGCCATCCCGTGGTACACGTGAAAACGTGGTGCTGATCAGGAGTCTCTCTTTGCTCATTTGTCTTTGGAATTTGCAATTGCTCTCTCCAATTCTGTGTCAGCACAAAATACTATGAAACACAGGTGGGAGCCCTCGAACTGCGAAAGCAGCAAGTGCAATGCCCTAGGAAGCCCTTGCAGGCACGTTCTGAGCGGCGAGGCAGAGGATGGCACTGCATGCCTGCAGCATTCTGGGGAACCACGGAGCAGAGGATGAGTGAGTCACCCTGAGCTCCCACGTTCCTGCTGCTGGGGAGGGTCTGACAGCTCTCAGCTCCCTGGTGCTGCCCCACCTCTGTTCCAGCCCTGCCCAGTCCATGCCTGTCATGACTTTGGCGTTGCTTTTAATGTTTGCTGTAAAAACTGAGAGTTGCAAATTTAAAGAAGAAAAAAAGTGTCTGAATTAATCCAGCCCTTGGGTTCTCCACTGCATCCCCAGCCCAGAGAAGTGGACTGTGTAAAAATGTGTACATTGTTTGGAAATATATTAATAATTCTGTCATCTGCATTAACATTGGCCATTGGTTTTTAACAAATTGACACCTTCTTAGCTGAAAGAAATCTTTATTAGTTTTCATTTTGATGGCTTTTCCTGGAATAACTATAAATTATGTTTATTTCACATAATTCCTCCTGTCAGTAGTTATAAATAACTGTTTCACATGGAGATTGTGATTCTGGCCTGTCTGTGTGTGTACCTTGAACCCAGCATGGCAGCAGCGAGGGGCAATGGATTGCCCAAGTTTCCACTGATGCACCTTTCTAATTTAAAGAGTCACTAAAAATGTATTTGCCTCAGTCATCCTATCTTGGCTTTTACCAGTTTAAGTACCAACAGCTCTATTGTATCAGCCCCTTTTATACAGCATTTTTCATGCAGTGTATCTCCCAGCACTTTACAGGGCAATTAATTACCTGGAGGAGTGACGGCTGCAGGCGGTGCCGGCCATTATGCAGCAGCAGCAGCTCTCCCCACTGCACGGCTGTCATTTCACTGCTGCTGTTAATGGGGACAGAGGGGAGCAGCCGGGAGAGCCGCCCTGAACCCCTCCCCGGCCAGGAAAGGGCTCCCAGCACTGAGGAGGGGGCTCAGCCTGAGGCAGGGGGGCTGCAGGGCCCAGCCTGAGCCCTCGGGCGCAGCCCACGGAGAGATGCTGCCTGTTGGCAGGGCTCAGAGGCCTCCTCCTGGGGGCAGATTCTGATGCTCCCCATGGGTTTTCTCAAAATCAGAGCAAAACAGAACATTTCTAAACCTCCCCAGACCATGAGAGCAGTGCTTTGCTTTTGCTGCAATGCTGAAACTCCTCCATTTCCCTTTTGCAAATTGGGTCCCCCCAGTTCTTTTCAGTGTCCTCTTTGCAACCCCAATACACAGAGCCGTGTAATGGGCCCCCAGTCAATATCAGCATCACTCACATTTTAAAATATTGGAGGAGTTTCTTGTGATTTTTGTCCATATGTTTTCATTACAGTTGACTGGATAATTCATAACAAATTGTTTAGACAACACAATTCATCTGGTTTCTTCCCCCACCACATCTCCTGTCTACCAGTCAGCAATGTGATCCTTCATTCTTTTTTTTTTTTTTTTTTAACTCCTGGATTTATCCAGAAAATCATTCTCTCTGAACCAAAACTGTCATGGTCCTGATGATCAAGACAAAGGCTAAACTCTTTTTTATTTACTAGCTGACTAGTTGTTAGAGGTGAACTTGCTTTTGGGCACATCCTGACCCAATGAACAGACTGTCTTGGAAGCTTTGTCAGCAGCACTGCTTGGTCTTTCAGACCTCTCCCTTCAGGCTTCACTTTTTAGGATTAAAAATGGCATTTTTGTAAAGCAATGCACTATTCAAAATTTAATTTGAGTAAGTATTTTGTTATTTAAGGTTAAAATATGGAAGGAAGGAAGGAAGGAAGGAAGGAAGGAAGGAAGGAAGGAAGGAAGGAAGGAAGGAAGGAAGGAAGGAAGGAAGGAAGGAAGGAAGGAAGGAAGGAAGGAAGGAAGGAAGGAAGGAAGGAAGGAAGGAAGGAAGGAAGGAAGGAAGGAAGGAAGGAAGGAAGGAAGGAAGGAAGGAAGGAAGGAAGGAAGGAAGGAAGGAAGGAAGGAAGGAAGGAAGGAAGGAAGGAAGGAAGGAAGGAAGGAAGGAAGGAAGGAAGGAAGGAAGGAAGGAAGGAAGGAAGGAAGGAAGGAAGGAAGGAAGGAAGGAAGGAAGGAAGGAAGGAAGGAAGGAAGGAAGGAAGGAAGGAAGGAAGGAAGGAAGGAAGGAAGGAAGGAAGGAAGGAAGGAAGGAAGGAAGGAAGGAAGGAAGGAAGGAAGGAAGGAAGGAAGGAAGGAAGGAGACTCCCCAGCCAGAGTGGAGCTGGTGTGACTGGGGTCTTTAGCAGAGCAATGCTGAGCTCCCACATTTGAGTTGGCCACTGACAGCTGAGTATGTGGGCTCAGCAAGCAGCAGCTTTTCCAGTGTCCTGATCCCTCTCCGAAGCACCAGCTGTTGTTTCATCTATCTTTGTGGCCAGCAATCTGCTCCATGGATTGATAGATACCATCCTTCTAAAAATAGCAGCAGCAGATTTCAACCTGCCCATGGAAGGAGAATGGTGAAGAAGTGGCAGTGTCCCACCTGGCTGCCAGGCAGGCGGCCAAGCCTGGGCACCCCGAGCACAAGCACCCCATGACCCCAGTGCAGAGCAGCCCCGGGGCTCCCTTCTCTGCTGGCAGCTCACTGGAGCTCTTGTGTGATGCACAACTGCCCAGCTCCTGCCCCCTGCCCTGGGGCTGCCTGGAGCTGCCCAGCCCTGCCACCGCTGTCACCAGTGTGGCTGCGCTCTCAGGGCTGGTGTGCAGCAGAAAGCAGAGGTGGCAATGGCTCCAGAGGTTGGAAAGCTGGCACTGTTGGGCTTGTGCATTGCTCCCTGGCATGTGCACCAGCCTGGCTTCTCATGGCCATTGGAGCAGAGGCAAAGGAGTGGTCTGGGGACCTGCTGTCCCTCGCCTGTGGCACGGTACCACTCCTGTCCTAAGGTGGATGGGCTGCTCAGCAGCTGGCACAGCCCCTGCCAGAGGAAACCAGGCCTGCTGTGCACAGGGCATCCTGGCACTCAGCACCACGTCCCACCATGGTGCCATGGTCTTCCCTACTGGAATGGTGTCCCCGACTGATCCACGTGGAGAACACAGGTGGAAATCTGCAGTGGGTGGAAAACAAAGGGATCCTGCACTTGGAGCCATATGGATCACACGTATATCTGATACACAATAAACAACACATCTTTCAGTCTGGGTCTGTTTGAAACCTTCCGACATATGTTCTGCTAACAGTTTAACAAATTGATTGCTAATGTTATCCTGCTCGGAAATCTGGCAGAATGTGCAGGAGGGGAGAAAACCAAAACAAAAGCATTCCTACCTCAACAGAAATTCACAAGAAAAGCTATTAGAAAAGGCTTCAGGATGCCTGACAGGAGAGAATTTCATGCCAATTTGTGTGCTCGTTGGAAAAATCATTTATTAAAAAGAAGATATACCTTCATGTTAGTGAGATGAGGGTGTAAAACTGAGCTGGGTCTCCCACTGCTTCAGCTCTATAACTCAAGTTATATTCATCAGAGGCATATATTTAAATCATAGCTTACTTTGCTTTGTGTTCTGAAATTTATTAGCCTACTACTTAAATGTTTTATTCATTAGGCCATGTAAATAATGCATGGTTGTTTCCATGGCAATTTAACCCCTTCTCTCCGGGCTGCCTGCAGATCCCTGTCTTGTTTTCTGCTTAATTGCAGCCATCGGATTTGCCATTTTCTCCATGTTGAGGCCATGGCCATTTTTCTCCTTTTTGTGGCAAATTCATTAGGAGGAAACTTTTCCACTGACAAACAAGATGTGTTCAGGCATGAAGAGGAAGGGGAAGGCACTGCTTGCAGGTCATTCAGCAGAATTTGGGCATAGCAAATGATGCCAGATTCTGCTCTTTGCAGACCCACACAAGGAGGGAGAGCTTCAACTGCCTTGTTCCCGTGTCCTTTGGCTTTCATTGCCCTGTCACCTGTTCATTGCTGTAGCCTGTCCTCTGGAACCTCTTTTACACTAAGCAGGGCATCCTCTTTGCTTTGCAGTGATAAAGCTCCCTGCAGTTGTCTCTGGAGTGGTGCACTTGCAGTTACACAGAGCTCTTTATAGGCAGCAGTAACAGGCTGAGATAATTTACACTGGCAGCACGCTTGGAGCCCCTTCTTCCCCTTGCCTCTGCCTCCTCCTGGCCAGGCTGTCCCCATGAAGTCCTTCCTGTGGCAGGAGATGCAGTATCCTTTGCCTCCCCGCCAGTCCGTGGCACAGCAGGTACCCACTGCGGGCAGTGCTCCACCCCACAGCCTCGCTCAAGCAGTGTCACCAGCCTGGCAGCCCCAGGAGAAGCCCATGTGGCTGCCCAGCCCTCCAGCCTTTTGTCTGAGCCACATCCTGCAGGTGGCCAAGCAAAGAGGTTTGTGAGCAATTCAGAAGCCGGAGCAGAATTTAAATTCATCCACGGTCACTGGCCATAGTCTGAAAGCAGAGAGGTGCAGTTCAGTAAAGACAAGCACAGAGGAGTTCTCCGTGGGAGAGAAAACAGCACACACAGTGCAGAGCAGGGATTACTGCTTGAGTAAGCAGAAGCTGGGGAGGATCAGGGTCTGCAATAACCATGGCATCTGTCAGGAAGGTGATGCTCTGATAAAATGCAGGGAAAACATATCCCACATTTGTAGCCTGAGAGAAAATTCAACTTTGGTCTTTCCAGGGACATTCTCAGCTTTCCCTTTTAAGTGAACAGAAAATGGGAAAGAATCCAGAGGCAACAGAAACTCAGCAGGTTCAGAGAATGCAGTGCATGATAATGGAAGCTGGTGGGACTGTAATTACTTAGTGTGGAGCAGAGGAGCTCTTAAAGTCTTTGAGGACACAAAAGTTTGGGACAAAAAGGATGGTTGTCCTTTTGTTTTCCTTGAATAATACAGAAATATTGCGCTGTCCTTGCAGGAAGGAAAACCTAGGTGAGATAAGGCAACAATTCCCAAACCATAAGCAAGTTATAATCTAGAGGAAATACAGGCTGTGGAAAGTCACTGAGGTAGAGAAACATCTACAAGAAGTCTGTGATCTTGCCTCACTGCAGAGAGACAGATTAGGTGAGGTCTTTCCATGCCTACATGTCTGTAATTCTTTGTATAAAAATGCTAATGAATGCCCCAGCTCAGGGGACAGCTCCTTCATGTCCTACAAACATGGGGGTGCAGGAAACAGAGGCCTTTCAGCCCAGCAGCTCAGCCAGAGAGCACAGGACAACCACGGGCAACTCTGGCATCCATGCTGGAGCTAGAGCAGGAAAAGGATTCAGTCCCATTGTTTCAGACCTGATTAGGTTTATTTTCAAAACGTAACACTTGTACAAGAATCTTCTCCATATGAAATACAGCAGGAACCAGGTAGAGGTTAGGAGAGAGAAATCATTGAGCTCCACAGGTCTGAATAGCCGAGATCAATCACCCTGAGCCATGGAGATGAGATTTGGGACAACATATCCGTACGGGCCTTCGGAGGCCTGTAGATCTGCCCAGCCATGCTCTCGTCCATGATGGATGGCAGAAGAGATCCGCTTTTCCTCAGAATTGGCTTTGACTTAATTCACTCTCGGCATGGAAGGAGGAAAACAAAGGATGAACAGTCAGATTTCCCATTTAGCACCTGGCTGCTCCATGGCCGAGCTCGGCAGCCTCTGTGCTCGTGAGGAGGGCGAGGGCTGTGGGACCTGCGCCAGCGCTGGCCCTGTGGGCTCTGCCAGCCCAGCCTCTGCAGGGCCTCCTCCCCGCCTCCCCTGAGGCCCCCAGAGGAGCCCTCCTCTCCTCCAGCCTCCCAGGGTTTTCCCTCTGGATGGCTTCGGGAGGAGCTGGCACTTGCCACCCTTGCCGTGCTCACAGCAGTGCCCAGGCTGGGTTCGCCCCTGCCCCAGAGCTTGCTTTCTTCTAACACAGTCTGCCCAAAACCTCCTCTATCTCTATCTCTATCTCTATCTCTATCTCTATCTCTATCTCTATCTCTATCTCTATCTATCTCTATCTCTATCTCTCTCTATCTCTATCTCTATCTCTATCTCTATCTCTATCTCTGCTTCCCTCCAAGTGCTGCTAATTTGCTCTGCTCTTCTGCAAGCTTCCCCCCACCATCAGCAGGGTCCTGCCGTGCCTCAGTGCAGGGACGCTGGTCCCGGGGTGGGTGTCGGGAGGTCCCCTCGGTGTCCTCTCCGTGGGATGCTGGGCTGTCACTGCACCGAGAGGGAGGCGAGCTGTGTGTCACCACAAACCTGGCGAGTTCATTGATCTTCCCGAGAACATCAATCTGTCTTTCTAATACCACAATCAGGTGTCTTGCAGAACAATTTGCTGAGTGACAACAGTCACAAAAAGGTGTTCACTTCCCTCCGGCTCCAGCAGCCAGAAATGCCCTCAGGGCTCAGGACCCTCCAGCTCAGAGAGCAAAGGTTTAACACTGGGGGAGTTAAACACTGCTTCTGTTCTGTGTCGAATGGATTCTGACAGGCAGCACCAGTGGAGAGGAGACATTGTGACAATAACTAACATCACCTGCAGGAGCGTGAGGGCCCTGCTGCCACTCGGCACGCGCTGGCCGTGTCCCATGCATGTCCCATGCACGAGCACTTGCACATGCTGGCCCACTGCCAGGCTTCCACAGAACGTGGTAGGCTAAATACAACTCAGGAGAAGTGCCAGCCGAGTTTATTATACTGCCACGTCTGCTCCTGCAGTCTGTCATTTACATCTTACCCACCATTCTCCATAGCAGTAAGCATGCATTAAATTTGCAGGACACAACAAACCCAGGGATGCCAGGCTGCCGAGGCTGCTATTAGCCAGAGAGCTCCAGCAGCACACAGAGTAATTCATGGCATTCAAATGGATGTATTTTATTAACGAGGCCGTGCTGATTGCCCGTTAAGTAGCTCTATGTTAATAGCCCACTGCAGATGCCCTTCTCAGAGCCATGCTGTACTTCCACAGCTGCTCCGTCAAGCTCCAGCACCCGAAGTCACCACGTCCCTGTTCTCACGCGTGCCTTGGGACCCAGGTCACCACCTCTCCCGTCCCACACGTGCCTTAGGACCCCTGTGGTGGGTTCTAAGCCAGGGGCTGAGCCTTGGCACCCCCAGGTCTGTCGGGGAACAGAGGGATTTGTTTCCGGCACTGTGCAGTGCTGGGCACCATGGAATCCCTGCTGTAGAGCCTGTTCAGTGCTCCTCAAGGGAACTGGAGCCCAGGGACTCGTGGGCTTGCTCTGGAAGGAGAGAGGGCTGTGTCACTCCAGCAGCGCCATCCTGTGCTGCAGGCCGGTCCCCAGCCAGGCCATGCCCCTCGCTGGGGAGGGCTGGAACAGGATTTCCACCTTCTCCATCATGCCCAAGTCAGGCAGAGGCAGGTTTTCATCTACAGGCAAGTACCCTGGGGAGCAACTCACTGCTGAACAGTTCTTAAAGGGATTTGAAAAACAAGCAGCCACGTGAAGGGTTAACAGTTTATTATATTTTTTTCTGAGTGATTTTATCACTGTCGTTAGAACATTCATTGAACTAAGTGAGAAATCCATCAAGACGTGACAGCAATGTGCAGACTAATGGCTGTTAGATGGTAATAATTTTTAATATGATTTTTATTTCACTTAATTTCATATGTGCTTGACAAAAGGTCCCGTGTCACTAGGGAGCTGTGTGAAACTGGGAATACGCTGATGTGAAGGTCTATTAAACCAAGAATTTGAAGTATTTTTAAGTTCCCAACTTCAGAATTCCAGAGAAAACTCCAGCCTTTTAAACCTTTTTTGGCAAGAAGTCAATGAGACAGCAGGAAAAGACTGCGTGCCAGCTCCGCAGGGCGGATCAGCCGTATGCATGCACTGTGTGCTCCTCAGCTCAGGCTCATTTCTTCAGGGCTCCTCTCAAATGCCCAGGGCAAAGCCCCGCTGTGCCCCGGGGGCTCCTCCTGCCTGGACATCAGCATGCCTTTGTCTGGGGCCAGGAGGTGCGGGACAGACCAGCCCGAGGAAGGAGGCGTCCCCAAACCTGGAGGCAGCTTTGCCCATGATCACCTTGTGCCTTCTCTTGCTGCAGCAAGTTGTAGAAAAAGTTGGTAAAGAAATATGTGTTTGACTGCTGACAGGCACCACTGCAAACTAATAATTAATACTCATTCCAATAAATCCTGTCAATAGAAATAGAAATAGAAATAGAAATAGAAATAGAAATAGAAATAGAAATAGAAATAGAAATAGAAATAGAAATAGAAATAGAAATAGAAATAGCCATTCCTGAAGTGTCATCCCCTACATCTGCAGCTGAGATCCAACCCCAGTCTCTCCCAGCCATAACCCCAAGAGAAGAAGCACAGTTTCTGTCTCATGTCTCCATGGTCTTTACCAGCTCCATCTCAAAGGTCAGGAATTTGAAGTAAACATTGATGTCCTTATCTAGACAAAGTGTTTTGTTGTCTAGTGAATACAGAGCTGGACTTTTCTTTAAATATTTCCACATAGTAAAGATCAGTATGTTCTTGGGAAGCTGATGGCAAAGCCACGGCCACCTCTGGGAGAGGGAAGGTGGGATGAAGAGCTTTCTAATGCACATCAATGAATTTTCCCTTACCTGCAGCTTGGCAAGGCTCTTCACCAAGAGGAAGCCTCAGAGAAGGCTCTAGTGCAGAGAGGAAAGAGCAAAATCAAAGGCTGTTGGGGCACAGATGGTGTCAGTGCCAGAAAAAAATGCAAACACTTAGCTTTTTATAGAAATATATTTTTTAAAAACTGATTTGTGAAGGACTGGACCCCTCCTCCAAGTATCTGAGCACTGAATCCTCAAAGGTTTTACATTAATTCACTTTGTACCTTGTTTTAACAGCTCTTTCAAGGATGAGGTGTCCCTGGTGTCCCAGCAGTGCCTCTCAGTGCAGCGGTGGGAGGCCCTGGGGAGCAGTGCACACAGACACTGGGGCTGCAGGGAGCTCCACAGGACTGGACAGGCCCACGCTGCTGGGGAGCCCCACACAGCCCTGAGAAGGACAAGCCTGGTGCGGCAGAGCTCCAGAAGATCCCAATTCATCTGCTTTCCTCAACAGAATCTTGCCCTGGTTGCTGCAAATTTAGCAAATCCTCTCATCCATCATCTTAATCCTGGACTGGGATTCAAAACAGGGAGCCCAGACCCGGGAAGGCTTTCCCCCAGAGATGATGCTGTAATTAATGGTGGAAGACCTGTGAGCACCTCACACGATAGCAGAGCCTTTCAGTATTAATTGCAAGGGCTCAGAAATGTTGCTGTGCCTTTAACACAGAAGAAGGGTGATGTGTGCATGTGCACGCGTGCTTAAGTATATAATATATAATATTTGTAGTAAGAGTCAAGTATGGAAGCTATACATTCCCCTGATAAATGGGAGGCTTAATAGAAAAGCCTGAGATAGAGAGATTTTACACAATCTGACACTGGTTTAAGGAAGCAATATCAACCATTGTTTAATGTAATAAAAAGCCAGAGGTGTAAGAAATGATGGTAATTCTATTGTAACTGAACTCGAAGATCCCTGTCAAATATGAGTGTGAATGTGGCAGTTATTTTAGGTATGTTTGTAATCTTTGCAGGCGTTTTGTCAAGGAGGCACTGTGATATTAGTAAGAGTGCACAAAGGCTCGGCAATGGTGTCATGCACAATTAATGTCCCCAGGTAGCAACTCCATTAGTCTTATGAAGTGAGCTCACAAATGGGAATACTAATGGGGACGCGCCTTGGGGCATTTGCTGAGCTCACTGCGAGTTTATTTCATACCCTTTATGCTCAACACCAAATTTACCTAGCCTGGATTTAAAACGTGTCTCATTACACAGGCAGCATCCTTTTACTTCAGTGCTTCCCTTTTAACATGCAAGATTTGCAATTCTAATCATATCAAACCCTGACTACTCTTGCTAAAAGGGAAAAAAGGGGATAAATAAATGAAAAAAACAATCTTACAATAAAGACTGTCTGGGGTTTTAATCTTCCCTGACAGGTTTTTTCCCTATGTACATACAGTAGGGCCTGTGTTCCTGTTCAGGGACTCGGAGCCGCAGGTGGCACGGCCGGGGGTGCCAGGCTGGGGCGCAGGATGGGGACCCAGGGCCAGGTGCAGGTGGCACCAGCCAGGGAGGGTGAGGGACAGCGCCTGCCCCACCCCAGCTCTGTGCTGCTGCAGCCAGGCAGGGAACCAGCAGCTCTTGAGAGCAGGGCCATGCAGGTGGCCAGAGGGACAGGGGAGGTGTCTGGGCAGCCCCAGCGGGGGCAAGGTCATTGTCCCCCCACCCCAAGAGCCAGGTGGCACAGGGGGAGTCTGCATTACCTGAGTGAGTGCTGTGGTTTCTGTCTTGCTCGCTCCTCTCCTGAGAGCTTGCAAGGAGGGATACCCAGGCAGTGAAAATGCTCTCACTGCCTACCTGCAGAAACAGAACAGCTCATTTATTTCAAAGCAAGCAAAACTCCACAGCAAAGAAGCTTTCTGGGAAATAATCTGGGGGAACATCAGAATGGCAAGAGCACCACCCTGTCCCTCTCCCACCTCACTCCCCACCTCTCTCCTTGGCCTGGTCCCAGGCAGGGGCACCCCAGGTATCACCATCCCTCTGGGCACAGCCTGGCTGGCAGCGCCCTCCTGGGAAGGGGCGCCTCCTGCCCTGGCAGCAAAGCTGTCATGTCACCAAGATACTGTTCAAGTGCCACAAGCCTCGTGAAGCAACAAGCCCAGGAAGGGCTGGGACATGAAGCAAAGTGTGGCCGTACAGCAGCCTCTGCCCCAGCACTGTCGCTGTTTGGAGAGCCAACTCCGCTGGCTTAGCTGGAGAAACGGGCCCAGCCCCAGAAGGCAATCCCTGAGCAGTGAGCCAGCAGGGCAGCCGTGGCTGTGCCCCTGCCCGTGGTGCCCCCACAGCTGGACGGTCCAGCCCTCAGCTGGGCTGCGGGAGCAGTGCCTGATGCTGCCTCTCCCAGCACCAAAATGCCAGATGAGCCCCAGACAGATTTATTTTCAAACCCTGACTCAATCACAGCATTGGATTTGTAATCACAGGCTCCAATTTTAGTGGAATAAATATACTAACAAAACTAATAGTTTGTTAGCTGCAAGGTAGGGACAATCAAAGTGTCTGCAGTGAAATACAAGGCTCCTCAGGAGAAACCCCTACATGATAAAGACATTTGGAGTTTTATTCTTTTAAATAAATATATAGTGAGGTGTCAAGCTGTTCCCAGTGCCTGCCACTCACTCACACTGCCTGTGTGGTGTCCCCTTTGAGGAGGGGGTGTTGGGAAAGTTCACCGGTGTGGAACTGTCTCCAGCCACAGCATGAGCTGCACCAGAGAGGACATAAACCAAAATGACTCTTAGGAACCCAGAGGAGAAGCAGGAACTGTTTGGTGGAGAATTATAGCTATGGGTGAAATTAGATGTACTCAGAGCCCCAAGGCTGAGAGAAATAAAAAGCATTTTAAATGGAGTGTAGAATTCATATTCCTCAGTCACTTCCAATAAATAAATCCTTGACAATTTTTTCTGTAAACAGTGGTTACACTTTGCTCTATTGTCTCCACATTGCATATTCCAGATGGGACTGTGGGCTCTGCACCCCAGCCAGGACATGCTCACCCACCCCTGCCCAAGGAACATCACCAAGGGCCATTGGCTGCACACTGAGCCTGGCAGGGCCTGCTTGTGTCATCAGGGCCCCCTCCTGCCACAAGCTGCGTTTCGAGTGCCTCCTAAAACCTGAATCCTTGTGCCCTCTCCTTTTCCTTCTAAACCCTTGGGGCCAGGCCTGTGTGGAGCCCCTGCATGCCTTGGAGCAGGTCCCTGATGGGACATCCCTGCAGGCAGCAGGACAATGCCCACCCCAGTGCTGGCTGTGAAGCAGCACACACTGCAAGGGCCTTCCCTGGCCATTCAAATTTCCATTTCATGAACAAATGAAGCATTTTATACTTTACGACTTCCCTGCAATGGCAGCCATCCCATTCCACCTGTCTGGGACAGGAGATGATGGAAGAAGAACACGAGTGCCGGGCTGTTGGCAGCCGTGCTGAGTACAGGGGAGGACACGTTCACATTCCCTGCAATTGCATCTTTTATTAACCACACTAAAGTAATAACTCTTAGGGCAGTAACAACAGCCTCCTCCTTGTGGGACTGTGGAAATAGCACACAAGCTGGGCACTCTGATTACAGGGTGGGGAATGCCCAAATGTGCTTTAGGTGCTGCTGAGCCCCATGCCTGCCATGCCAGGGGGATTCAGGGGCACTGCCAGAGCACACGCGCAGCCCCTGGTGCTCCTCCGGCAGGGCTGCTGGCAGGGTGTCTGTGACACCCAGGGGACACACAGCCAGTGCCATTGCCCAGCCAGTCTGTCTGTGTGAGGGGGCTCCCAGTGCCACCAGCCCTCCTGGCAGAATGGCCCCTGGCCTCTCCCGAGCCCCTCCGCAGAGGGCGAGAGGCAGCAGTGCGGGGTCGCTCATGGGAGCTCTGCTCCTGGGGTCAGTTGCAGGGAATTATGTCTGCAGACTGTCATCCCTCAGACAACAAGGCCCCGGAGAGCCCCTGTGTGAGCCAGGGCTCTGTGCTGGGCACTCCTCACTGCTTCTGGGGAAAGCTGCAGCATGGCAGCTCCAACAAACCTGCAGCAATGCATGGAACGCTTTTCTGCTGGAGGAGGCAGCCTTGCCAATCTGAAATCCTTTGTGAGAGAAGGCAAATCCAATCACAGTAGGGATTTAAAGCCAAAATGCGTCAATCCAATTGGTCTTTGTTTGGAGCAGTTGGGCAGCACTTTTACCAGATTGAGAATAATCGATCTAAACAGCTGAGTAATTTCAACGTTGTTCAGCATTTCATTCTGCAGAGAACTTTGATATTTCTTTTTATTTGAAATGTTGGGTGGATTCAACGTTGTTTTGAGGGTTTCTTCTGCAAATGGCTCCCAGAAGCACCTGCAGAGCTTTAAATCCCTCAAATAGGTTGGACAGCTGTCAGTCTGGAGCAACCCCTCTGAGTGTCCCCTTTCAGGAGCAATTTCCACAAGATTGTTCACCATCCACTGGGATTCAGGAAGCAGGAGAGACATGAAGAGCTTTTGTCTTCTGCTATGGAATCTCCATTTGGGAAACCCAAAGGAGCTCTGCCCATGGAGCAGTAGGGAATATCCACTTTGTCCATGTAACATCATTCCTTGACACTGAAGCCTTCATTTAGGCTGATGTGGTGCCAGCAAATTTACTAAACTTTTTGTAACTAGCAAGTTATTGAGTGTCACTTTAGTACAGTGTGTGTGGAAAACGCGTGGAAGGTGCCAAGAATGCTGCATAGTCTTTAACTATTACATTAAGCATCTGCTGCTGCCATTTATGGATCAGATAGCATTTTACTCTTGAGATATTTGATTTTATTACCTTCTAGGGAGAGAGCCAAACAAGTGTTCTTATTGATTTGCACATTAAATATATTAGTAATAAAACAACATCTCTGTAAACCAATTGTAAAATCAATATTAATTGGTACCAAAATATCACAAGTAGTTGAATTACAATTAAAGAGGGTAGTTTCAAAGTCTCCTCCCAACCCAAACGTGGTGCATCCAAATGAGAGAGGGACACCAAATCTGAGTAGACAACAGTGTTAGAACACTTAACATCTGTTCCAAGTAAAACATGAAGGGACCCTCAGATGTGTTTGAGGATAGCAAAGGTCATTGAGATTAAGTTCATGGAGAGCAGCTCACTTGGGCTGCATGGGCACATATTCAGCTGATTAAATCTTGGGGGAACAGATTCAAACCTTGCTTCTGGCTTTGTGTGCAGGACTGTGCTGGGGTCTGTAAGGTCAGGCTGGGCAGAGCTGTGGGGTTGTGAACCTGATCCAGGGTCCCAGAGGCCAATGCAGAGCTGAAGGAGCAGCAGTGGTGGAAGCAAAGAGCTGCTCAGAGAAAGCAGAGCCTGAGGAATATCCTCAGCACCCAGTGGTGAAACTCTAACATGGGAGAATCATGTCCAGGCATTGCCCAGGCCATGTCCTGGGAGCCAGGGCCCTCCTTGTCCACCTGGGACATGCATGAGAGCTCTGGGGCAGCACTGCAGCTGCTGGGCTGTGCCTGCCCCTGGGAGAGGGCAGAGGAACACCTCCCCTGAGCTCCAGAGGCATTTGACAGCAGCATGCCATGATCTCAGAGTCAGTTGGCCTTGCTGGAGCTCCTGTGGCTGCCACCAGCTGGGAATCCCATCCACACTTTCCCTGGGAGCAGAAAATCCCAGCACTTTCTTGGCACCCACAGGCAGGACTGGGCTCACCAGTGGTGCTCTGTACATGTGGTGGGGTGTAGCTCACTGGACACCACAGCACCCCGGAGCACACACCCCGCTCCCCAGCGAGCCAGGTGCCCCTGCAGGAGCAGCCAAGCCCACCCTGGCCGGGCTGTCACTGCCCAGCTGGGGACTCCTGACACAGCCACAGGCCTGTTCCCACGGGGAGTCAGGGCTCAGCACCCACCACTGCCCACAGAGACCCCGAGGGACGGATCCACCCAAACACCGACTGCAAAGTGATCGCTGAGCCTCCCTGGGACTGCACCGCGCTCGCTGCGGGAGAGGAACACTGGCTGGAGATGTCTGAACATTAATTACCTGAACAAACTGTCAGCAAACAAGCGAGAGTCCGAAAACTCTTCTCAGAAATGATATGGTGAAAAATTGTAAATAATTAATGACATTGAAAAATGTTCATGAGAAATTCTTAAAAAATACATTATTTATTACAATTATTCATCAAGTTCTGTTTGACATAGATTTTCCTTTATTTTTTCTTAGTAGTTACTCTATTGTGAAAGTTTAAAATGTTTAATTTAGTGGCATTATATTTTATTAACTTTTTTTGCTTCAGGGCCTGCAGAAATTTTGCATTAATGATTTGTACCTTGATAAATAATTACAACAGACCGTTGTGGTTTAAACAGATTCCAGAAAATGGGTGTTCAAAATGGCATGGTAGAAGAAATCCTTTCCTTGTTTTAAAAGGTGCCATTTTTGGAGCAGGATTGTCCTTTCCCTTCAGTTCCCCAGCTAACAGGGACAGGATTTGCAGGGGAACATGGGCAGACCAGCACAGAGGGAAGATCCCCTGGGAGCTGCACAGGCTCTCCAATGGCCATGGAGGCGGTGGAGATTTGCTTCAAACATGTCAGCAAGATTTCAGGCTTCCTTTACCTACTTAATATCACGAAATAAGAGGCCAGGATGTCAGGTGAGGGGTCCTTTTAACGTCCTTCATGGACCAATGGGAGGATTTGGCTGCTTCCTTGTTGTAAATAATGCAGAAAATGAGCAGTTTTTAAAGACTGTCCAGTGGGATTAGGAAGACTTGTTTTAATTATATGAAAACAGCATGGGTGCTTAGGCAGATGTTTGAGCTAATTGTTTTGAAAGCAGACCCTCTTGGCTATGAGAGAATCATTTATTTTGACCGATTTTTTGCAATTCCTTCCACAATGCAGGTGAGGTCATTTTGATTTCCACACTTTGCCCTCCCCGTGTCCTGGCTGGGATGTGCATCAGCCCAGCCTGGGCACACGGTGCCAGGGTTCTCCCCTGGCTGTAGCCCCACCTCGCTGGCCTCCGCTGGCCCCGGGCCCCCTCCCTGCCAGCCCTGCTCGTGGGCACGGGGCAGAGCTGCAGAGCTGTGCTGCTGGCCTGGCACACCCGGCCCAGAGCCCTGCCTGCCCTGGCACCGTGGGCCCGAGGCAGGAGCCGCTGGCCAGCACAGTCCTGCTGGGGCTGCAGGGGGATGCCAGGCCCACAGCCATGGGCCAGGGGCTGCAGGGGGATGCCAGGCCCACAGCCATGGGCTGCAGGGGGATGCCAGGCCCACAGCCATGGGCCAGGGACTGCAGAGGGATGCCAGGCCCACAGCCATGGGCCATGGGCTGCAGGGGGATGCCAGGCCCACAGCCATGGGCCAGGGGCTGCAGGGGGATGCCAGGCCCACAGCCATGGGCCAGGGGCTGCAGGGGGATGCCAGGCCCACAGCCATGGGCCAGGGGCTGCAGAGGGATGCCAGACCCACAGCCATGGGCCAGGGGCTGCAGGGGGATGCCAGGCCCACAGCCATGGGCCAGGGGCTGCAGAGGGATGCCAGGCCCACAGCCATGGGCCAGGGGCTGCAGGGGGATGCCAGGCCCACAGCCACAGGCCGGCAGTGCCAGGGCATG